>NC_056748.1:216184583-216249583 GCF_019279795.1 Protopterus annectens
GGCTGAGAAATGAATGGCTTGAGTGCTTAAGTTGAAAGTTTGTCTAGTTCCAAGGGAAAAATTGAAGAGGAGAATTTGTGGAGTCGGGAATAGTTATACCCTAGCTAACCAGCACTGCCCGGCGTGCAAAACCGGGCAAATGCGTTTTTTACAGCAGGGAAATGAAAGAGATAGAAATTAGCCCAAAATGGCCAATAAACTTTTACTTTCTGGGCTGAAACCACTCCTCCAGGGACAGATAGGCTGCTCAAAGCTCCTCTCTCTCACAGGTGAACAGAGAAACTTCCTTCTATCCGAGTAAGGTATGGGCAAACACAGAGATTTGTAACACAGCCCTGAATTCAGCACTAACCTGAAAACTGGACTATACTAGCTTAGAAATGTGGGAAACAAGCATGCATATATATATATATATATATATATATATATATATATATATATATACATATATATATATATATATACATATATATATATATATATATATATATATGTATATATATATATATATATATATATATATATATATATATATATATATATATTTTTTTTTTTTTTTCAGAAAATATAGCAGATACAAACAAAAAAACACTTTAAATGTGCATAAAAATATGCCTATTGTTATATATCTCAGTTCAGAGTTGCAGTCAATGCCCCTAGTAATAAAGTAGGAAGAAACAAATACAGTAAAAGCAGATGAATAAAGTGCAATTTGTTTATATATATATATATATATATATATATATATATATATATATATATATACATATATATATAAAACAATAGAAAATGAACAATCTGATGTAACAAGTCACCCAATTAACCAGAAAAAAACTCAAAACTGAGTCCTGTTCCAGCAGTCTTCAATCAGACAAGTTCTAACTGCACACTCCTGCTAATAGGGTGCATTGGAACCTTCTCCAAAAAAGATGGCCTGGATCAGTGCTCAAGTTATACAAACAAAGCTAGATTCAGCAGGCCTGAATCTGGTCCTATGCTACAGCAACAAGCTGCACTAATTTCAGAAAGAAACAGTTTGAATAAGCAGGCACAATAAGCCTGTGACCAGAAATTCCCAGCTCAGAAGGGCAGAATTCAGCTTCTCCTCCCACAAGAGTGCAGACCACAAACCTTCTTAATGTAGAATAACCGGTCTGAATCCCAAGTACATAAACTAGAACTAATATAATTTTAAAATAGCAGACACTGGGCTTTCAATCAGCAATTCCCAGCTTAGAAGGAAGATGGTTACAGTCATTCCCCTGCACAAAACAGGTCCAACCAGCGATCTGGGTAAATACAACCCATAAGTCTGACCAGCCTCATATGTAAGGCCATGGAAATAATCTTCATGGGCACAATAAAAGACATAGGTAACCTGCAAATCCTGCAAATACTGCAAATACTGGTCCCATTCTGGTTCAGCTTTGTTACAGGAAGGTTATGGCTATTAAATCTGGTGGACTTCTTTGAGAGGATCACCAAAGCAATGGATGAGGGCAAGACTGGGCACACAGCTTACCTTGACCTGGCAAAAGCTTTTGATAGAATATCCCACTCAGGCATTATAGACAAGCTCAGTAAATTAGGTATAAACCCTTTTATCATCCACTGGATTGCCATCTGGCTCGCTCATAGGATCCAGGAGGTCAGAATAGGTGAGGTCACTTCCACCAAGAGGCCATTTACTAGTGGAATCCCCCACAGCTTGGTACTGAGCCTGCTCCTTTTTGGAAAATATTTCTATGAAGTGGAAGTAAACACTGAAGGTTTATGGCTGGCTAAGCTTGCAGATGATTGCAAGCTGAGAGTTATTGACTCCCCTGCAGACACTATCATTCTTCAAGAAGGCCTCTCTGTGACTAACAAATGGTGCAAAGCCATGGTCTTAAACTTAATGCTAAGAAATGCATAACTGTACCCTTTGATAACTCAACTATCATGGCTAATAACCATGTTGATAGGAGCTGACCCAGTGGTCAGGGATCTGGATACAGATATAGACAGTAGCCTTACCTTTGAACACCACTTGACCACAGTGGTGAGGAAATCCTTTTGTTGCACAGCTTAAGTAAGGGAATAGCATCTTGGTCCAAAGATGTCATTATCCCATTGTGCTCAGCCCTTATCAGACCAATCATAGTACAATGCACCTTTTGGTATGTACCTGACCAAGAATGTACAGCAACTAGAGTGCCCTCAGAGATTCTTTACAAAAAGAATTCAAAGCCTAACAAACCTATCTTGTGCAGAGCACCTTAAACCCTTTCCCTCTACTCAATGTCCTATAGATTGCCGAGGGGTGATCTATGCTTGGCTTACAAGGCATCTGCATATCCCACACCTATGACTGTACTGCATGATCATAAGCCAAAGGTACCAGAAATACAAGATCTAGGGACATGAATTTTGCTCGTGACTTCAACAGAACATGCTGGAGACAGCTATATGTCACAGAGACTGCCCCTGCTATGGAACAGGCTTCCCATCCATGTGAAGCTAACTTTGTCAATTACCCAATTTAAGACTAACCTGGAGCAATGGATTTGGATTAAGAAATTTTCTCCATGCCTGGAACTCATGTCCCTTATGTACAGAGGTAGCTTGGACATGCCTGTCCCACAATGTCCTACTTGTATACAGGGTATCATTATTCTATAGGGACAGCTTGGCTAGGCTTAGAAAGTGTGCCTGGGTCATTAGCCTAGTAACAATCTATAACTTTATGGGTCTCAAAATGTATCAGTATCACATTTTAAAAGTGGACCACATAGGGTGGCAGCAGTCTATTGGTGGGCATCAGGCATATGTTCCACATATACACATTCAGTAACAACTACCAGGCATTTGCACTGAGCACTGTACAGTTATGCCTAGCTACTGGTTAATGCTCTGAGATTTAAAAACGTACACACATTTTGGCAGATGCAATTCCAAAACATTTTATGCTAATTAACTAAATTAGTTATGTATTGCTCAAGAAGTACTTAATGGCTGTTTGTGCTGAGATAGCCTCACTGTTAGGTATATCTTCCTGACTTAAACTAACCATTAGGCAAGCTGTCATGTGGTCAGCCGCTTGTGTTGCTATCATGAACTACTGTTCTTGACATTATTCTATGATGTTAATACTGTCCTGTGTGTACCTTGTAAGTCCTATTGCAAGTAATTTTCAAAGGGGCATCGTCTAAACATAAATATGCCAGTAAAATAAAGGGTCGGGGTTACATGCATATGGATACTTGTCCATTGCCTGTAAGGTTTCTCTCATATGTAGGTGTATGCATACAATCTCTTCAGCCCTGGTGATTTGTGGATATTGATGGATTCAGACCATATCTGTCAGGAATATAGTTCCATCCACATGTCCATAATACTGTTTGTGGATAACAATGGTTTATGAGAGCATCCACAAATCATATGACAAAGTCTGATTTGCAGATATTCACTTATTCATACATTGGAAACTGTTATGTGATCAATGGGATTGCAGAGACATCCAGATGAATTAGCATGTTAATTGTTTGTTTTTTCACATACAGCCATGACCGTTAAGAAGATCATAATGATGTGCTTTTAATGTTCTGAGTTGCTGTATCGCACTTATAATTACATATGTTAGTCACATGCGGGTGCATGATACACTTGTACTGCTCTGTTTTAATGACTGCATTGACATCTGTTTAATATTCCCAATATTTGTGCATGACATGGCTGGGATACTTAACTCTGCATATGAAGAACCCAGAATGTTTTTCTGCTGAGGGGGATGGTGTAGTGGTTATGCACATGGCTCATGAGTGTCAATATTCCTACACAGCTGGGTTCTAAGCCCAGCTCTGTAGGAATATTGATACTCATGAGCCATGTGCATACACAGCTGGGTTCTAAGCCCATATCCAAGATGTGATATGCTTTGCATTTCATGACATATACTCAGCAGTTGTTACATGTTATGTATGCTTACTGTTTGTATGTTTATCTATGTATGATGGCAATATACATGGCATTTATTATTTTGCTTAGCAATAAAATGTATATAAGTTCATAGGTTGGTACTAGGCTATCGGCTCTAGGGCCTATACAAGCCTAGCCATAACAATTCCATGGATATTTCTTCCCTGGATCTCTGTCTAGCAGGGCGACTGATGTGATCCCCGAAGTGAAATTCCTATCTCCCATCCAATCATCAAGGTTCCTTTTGAAGAGGGCCAAGGAGGTGCTCTGCTTGACATGTATGGGAAGTCTATTCCTGAGTATGGGGAGTCTCTGGGTCAGGAACCTATCCCTCCAGCATGTTTTGTTCATTGTGATGAAAAGGTTTAGAATCCAGGAGTGTGTGGCTCTGAGGGATTGAGATTTCTTTAAGTGTAGCATGTCCAACAGCTCTGGGTTTGACATGGCCTTGTATGTTAAGCAGACATCGCCTCTGAGTAGATGATACACCACAGAGTACAGCTGGAGTTTTTTTTAGACAGTCAGCAGAGGGCATCTGCTTTAGGCCTGTGATTCTTTTAGTGAGGTATTTCTGCAGCCTTTCCAGCTGTTGCAGATGTCTTGTGAGGTACATACCAAATGGGGCATTGTACTCTATAATGGGTCTAATGAGGGATGAGTACAGTGGGATAATGACCTCCTTTTTTCTGGATGAAAAGCCCTTAGTGATGAGGTGTGCCACATAGAAGGATTTCCTGACTATTGTGGCGATGTGGTTATCGAAGGTGAGACCACTGTTCACCTGTGTCCCTAAGTCTCTTATCACACTTTTGGTGTTTAGTGTACTGCCACCTATGTGGTAATTCATGGGTACATGGTTTTTCCCAAAGGGTATAACTATACATTTCTTGGCATTAAGCTTGAGCCAATGGCTCTGATACCAAGCATCTTTTTCTGTAAGGCCCTTTTGTAGAATATCCACATAATTTGGGGATTCAATAATGGCTCCCAGTTGCAGTGATCTGTGAACTTCATTAGTCAGAGTCCCTTAATGTTGGCCTGTACTTCAGAGAAGTAGATGCCAAACAAGAGCGGTCCCAGGACTGAACCCTGAGGTACTCCACTTGTTACTTGTCCGGAGCTGGATTTGGAGTTGGCTACTTTTACAGTCTGGGTTCTGTCAGTAAGTCAGTTGGCAATCCATCGAGTGATGTAGGGATTTATGCCCAGCTTAGTAAGTTTATCTATGATTCCAGAATGGGGGATGGTGTTGAAGGCCTTGGCAAGGTCCAGATAGGCTGTGTGGACCACCTTACCCTCGTCCACAGCTCTGGAGACTGATTTGAAGAAGTCAATCAGGTGCAAGAGACAAGATCGGCCCTTCATGAACCCAAACTGGGTGGGGTCCAGTGTTTGAAGGTTGCCAATGTCTTGGTTTATAAGTTCCATGATAATGCTTTTCATGCCATTGCAGATCAGGCTCATCAGACTGATGGGACGGTAGTTCCTGGGATCCAAGGTGGATCCCCCCTTGTGGAGTGGGATAACTGTTGCTGTGCACCACTCAGTGGGCATGAAGCCTGAGGTGAGGCTATAATTAAACATGACACTTAGGTGAGGTGCCAGTTCTTTTTGTAATTCATGTAGTATACAGCCCAGGATGTAATCTGGTCCCATGGATGCTGTATTCTTAGCTTTGGAGAGTGTGGTTTCTACCTGTGTGACCATGATTACCAGAATTTGGCAATTGGTATTGAGATGGGCCCTTTAAAGGGTGAGAGGGAGGTGAAGTTGGCACTAACTCGATCTGCCAGGATATTGGCAATATCCTTGGGATCAGTATATTTAATGCCATTCTGTTGTAGCTCAGAGCAGATCTGAGCATTGCCATTTAGATTCTTGACATAACTATAGAATGCCTTGTGGTTGTCTTTGGAATCTTTGGCAATTTTATTTTCGTAACTAGCTTTGGAGGATTTTATGAGGGAGATTTTTTGCATCCTGGGATTTTTCTCTTTTCTGCAACAGTTTCTTCCTTCTGTTGTATAGTTTGTTTATGGAGGGGACCACCAGATTTCCTTCCTTTTTTTGGAGAAGAGAGTCTTGGTTCTATTTGGGATGGCATGATTCATGCACGAGTGGATGTGCTTGTACAGTGCCTTAGTGTAGGATTCAGCAGTCAAACTTTCAGCTCCCATCTGCATGGGTGTCATGAAGTTTGCCACTTCTGACTTGATTAGCATGAAGTTGGCTTTGGAGAATTTTTTTACCGAGGTTTCCTTACTGGGGGGTGGGGGTGGGATGTGGATGTCAAGAGTTATTAGCTTATGGTCAGACCTGACCAATGAGGGGGTAACCACTGGTGTGGAACATCTATCTCCCATGTTGGTAATGACCAGGTCTAGGATATTGGAGCCCCTGGTGGGACAATGGATTAGTTGATCCAGGGCATTGGAATTTATGAATTCCAAGAACCATTAGGAAAAGGTGATGGTACCCGAGTAGTTTTCCCAGTTAATGGCAGGGTAGTTGAAATCACCCAGTATTAGAGTGTTTGGTTGTATCTTAATATTTCCGAGTATGTTTAGAAAGGTGTAGTGAGTGGGGGATCTGTAGCAAGCTACAATTTGGGTTGCAGTCTTACCTAGTGTTAGTTGCACCTGGAGAATTTCAGATGCATTGTGTTGGGCAACTAGCCTGGAGGTGTGAATATCCTTGGTGAATATGGACACTCCTCCACTTTTAGTGTTACAGTCTTGGCTTGGTGGCCGAAAAGTGTGGTAAGAGTTGTAGCCTGGTATTGCAGGGGTGCTTTCTGGAGCCTTGAACCAGGTATGAGTGACATTATACTGACATATGATTTAAATGCTGATCTGTCACCTGATGCACTGCACGTATACCTGCTGATATGTGCAACTTTCCTTTCTACAGATGTCTTCAAAAAATAGGATAATTTTTTCCACAAGGAAAATGAAATAAATAATTTTGAAGGTCCTGCATCAACATGGCAGGAATTTATTAAGACAGACTGGTGATATTCTGAAGGAACCAAGTGTGGAAAGACATCACCAAGATAGTGAATGCTGTAGGTCAGCATAATGGCTCACATGAGGCCTGTTGTTGCCCAGTGTTCTGACATGATCCCCCATGCATCCAAGAAACTATTGATGTGAGAGGGAGAGGAATTCCACTGCTGGTAGTCCATTCTTACCTCTCCTTTATCAACATCATCAACCCCCTTTTCCCATTTTCTGCATGGGGGGTAGGGTGTTCTGTCAACCATCACCATCTGACTTGATTCAATGCCACACTCCTACTTTCTCTGATACTCATGCTTGACTGTCACAGGTCTTCTGTCATACAACCAATCCATCTCTTTGCTGGACACCCTCATTTCACCTTACCTTCTTCCTGTCTTTCCCAAATGCTCTTCAGCAGATTGTCTTTTGCTTTTCTGCACATGTGACCAACCACTGTAATCTGTTCTCTTCGACCTTCTCTGCATTGGAGCTACTTTGGCCTCTGATGTCCACATTATTTTGACTGTCCTACAGTGTGCGTCCTACCACCTATCTCGGGCACTTTCTTTCCATCACCTCTTGCTTCCTTAAGCACTCTGCCAATATAGTCCAGGTTTTTATACCATACAGTAGATCTGGTAGCACCATTTTAAACAGCTTACTTTTCACCTCTCCTGGATGAAAAGACAATATTGATATCTTACCACCATGCCATCTGCCAAGATTATTACATTCCTGAGGAAGTTATTAAGGTTGGTGTTCGAGGAAGTACATGTATATCTACTGTTCACAAACACAACAGCATGATGCAATTGTCTTTCATGGACATTCATTCACACATCTTATCTGTTTTAAAGAATGTCACAGTGATAAAATAACATCATGCATCATACATCATGGCTGAGGGAAGACCCAGTAAGATCGCTTGCATGTTCTGTTACATAAACACTGCTTAGGTGATGTTGTCAGCACAATTTGTGCTGATGTTCTATTCACTTGCAGAGGGTCACCACAAGCTGGACATCATCAGCACATGTCAGGTGCATGTTTCTCTAATTCAGTTAAGTTAATGTGTATCCTTGGCTTACCAGTGCCTGATATTAACAGTGATGTGTACTCAATTGTTGCTTGTGCTAACAATGATGGATACAGGTAACCTCATCCAAGGATGATAGACCTGGTAAGGTAATCTATATAGCTGCTATATTATGACATCTTTAAGTGTCACTGTGATCATAGGCATAACACTGTTTTATTCTCTTGCACAGGCTCATCAAATCTGGCCATCATCAGCACATGTCAGGTATGTGTCTCTGTAGTCAGTTAGGATGATGTGAATCCTTGGTCTGCAACTGCCTGATGCTAACAGTGATATGAGCTCACTTGTTGCTTGTGTTCTTCTTTATCCTACATGGTCAACATAACAAAGAAGTCAGATAACCTCCTCCAAGGATCACAGACCTGGTAAGACAGACTATATAGTTTCTATATTGTAATAACTTTAAGTGTTACTGTGACCATTTGTGTAATGTCATTTTATTAACTTGCACAAACCCATCACAATCTGGCCATCATCATCATCACATCGGGTACATGACTCTGTACTCAGTTAAGCCGAGGTGTATCCTTACACTGCCACTGAGTGATATTAACAGTGATATTTACTCAATTGTTTTTGTGTTCCACTTTAGCCTACAGATTCAACAAGATGTCAAAGACACTTAGCCGCACCTGAAGATGACAGAAAGAAACATAGCTAGCTCCAGCAGTGCCCTGTGCTGGTACATCAAATAAGTGTCCCAACCCTCTTCAAACAAGAGCAGAAAAAAACAACTTTACTACTTTATTGTAATAAGCAGTAGCCATCAGCTTATTACAATGGGATGCATCCCTTTCCCCCCAAAAACGTTACTGTAATAAGTCAGTGGTTACAACACCACTGGCTTATTACAGTTAGACCCAAACCCTTCAGCTCTTCTACTGATTAAAAAAATAGTGTTTCTTCTACTGGCACATCAACTAATTGGTCAAATGGATGACATTCTACCCTGTCTAATCCATTCAGGAGTTTCTGTGCTCTACCCTCGACCATCCTTCCACACATTTAGCATTTAAAAAAAAAAAATTTCTTCTATTAATTTGTAGCAAACTGTTTCTATAGTTTATAACCTGCCTTCATGTAGGGTTCTGGTGCTTGTGTATTAGTTAAAAAATAGTCTTCATTTAAATTGTAGCCAACTGTTTGATGTAGTAAATAGTTGCTACAGTTTATTACCTGCCTGCATGGAGTGCTATGACACTCAATTTTTAGTTATAAAATACTTCTAGGATTAAACTGTAGCAAACTCCTTGCTACAAATGTAACAAACAGTTGCTACAGTTTAAACCACAAACAGAGTGCTACAGCACACAGGCTTGACTGCAAATGCAATGCAGACTGATTGGCATGATAGAAGGCTGATCATGTTCACACAACACTTTACAACCAGGGCGCTTGCCCCACTCACTCAACCCTAACTACATTTCTGATGACAGACTTGGTAAAACAATCTATATAGTTCCTATGCTGTGCTTTCCTTAAGCATCACTATGACCTTCATATGCAATGTTGTTTTGTTCACCTGCATAGAGCACTTGCCATCTAGAAAACATCAGCCATGTGTACGTGGCTCTCTTCTTTGAGTATGTTTAATGCACTAGTTTGCACACAACATGTTAATGTGTTCATGCTTTCTAATGAGTTGTGTACGTGTCTGCTTTTGCACCGCAATGGCATTTCAACTCTCACTGATGGATGTGGAGTCAGAGGAGGACATGTCAGGTATGTCATCATGCATGTGTGGTTTTACATTGGCCTTCACATTTGTTTGATTTGTGACTAATACAACTTTTCATTACTGTCTAGGGGCATTGCACCACCTACAGCCATCTCGTCCTGTAAGTCAATATCTCCATTATTAGTCAGTATTGTTAGATATTTATCAAATTATTTGTGTAGTATCCTGCCTTATTTGCATTCTGAAAAATGTATATGACATGTATCATCTCTCTGTATTTGTAGCATGTCCACTTCCTGCTTCCTCCATGATCACATCCACTGATCATGAGTTGGGATGTAATGCAGCTCATTTTGATAGTACAGCCAATGACACATGAGACATTGCATTCAGTTCAGTTTTGTCTGGCCCACAAGGGAGCTGTCTTGTGGTTCATGGTATAGCCTTCAATTGGGAGGACAGTGTGCTAGCCAGTCTGTTGATTTAGAGGCATAAGATATTGGTCATGATGATGACTATGACCTGCTGTCCCCAGTTGAGTCTGGTAGTGATGGTGACTCTGCCCAACAATGGACTGATAGTGCCACTGAACTACATGCTGGACTGTAGCCGATGTGAGTATGCATGTCAGACAGTGTATGTCTGCTGTAACAGGCACATGAGTGTTTACAGCAATGTCATAGCAGTGACCTGTGTGCACTTGGTAACACTACTAATCATGTAGCACACCAGCAGCATGTGCTACACAATGGCAAGACTGCGGACATGGACGGGTCATGGCAGCATTGACTGTATAGCATGGTAGTGTGATATCTACTGCATGCTCTGCTGAAAGCATTGTTACAGTAGTGCTAGAGCAGTGACATAGTAGAAAGCAGGTGTTATGTGTCCTGAGAGCAGATTACCTCCAGTAGAGAGAGAGAGACAGACCCCCTTTCAGTAGATCCACACGTGGCCCTCATATGTCATTTTCTGTGCTGCAACATGCATGCCCATCTGATGTTGGTTACCCTATTCAGAAAAAAGCACGCCCATCCAGACAGACACATTGCAGTACTGCTCATGCCCACAGTGTGCCCCAACCTGGTACTGTCACCATATCTAGCTCCTCTGCACAGCATACATTCATAGGTTTGTAGGTGTGTTGTAGGCTAAGGACCTTTTTAAGATTAGACATGCATTCCAAATCTCTGGCAAGTTTTTGTACCCTTGATAATTTTAAGTAGGGGCTTGGGAGATGAAACATTTACAACATCATGGACATAGTGTTTCCAGACATGGTGGGGCAACCAAGATCATGGTCTGTAAGTGCAGTAGACTGAATTAGGGTAACACTGACAGTTGATTAAATGTGCTTCCTGTTGTGTTATCCTATCCTTGTCACAATGATGACTTCTATACTGACCACTACCTACTCTACCTGTTAGTGGTTTCTTACTTATCTGATGCCACAGGCTTTCTCTACTTACTTAGCTGATATGACTTCCTTCATATTGTGTTATGTTGTACATATTTATCATTGTGATAGTTTTTGTAATATACTGACATTTACATACCTCTCAACTGTACAGATTTTTACTGAATCCCCAGAGTTTTGGCTCCTATTTTTGGTCTATTCCTCATAAAATGTGTGGTTTTTTGGGAAATCATTGGAATGATCTGAGGATTTACGTCACTAAATAATGACATACATTTTAGTTTCAGACTTCAAATCCTTCAGAAAATTTATGTTAAAAACAAATCCTCTTAATCTAGCAACTTTCTAAGTTTAAAAGAGTACTATTTAAAATCTGTCCCTATTTTTGGGCTTTTGTCCCCCCATTTTGTGGGACCTTGTCCAAATTTCTTGCACTAAGAGGTTGAGAGGTATGACTGACAAGTATACTGATGAGTGTGATAATCACCCTGCTTCTGTTTGGCCTGCTCTTGTTAGCGGACACACAGTAAACAATTCTTTCAATCATCAGCATATTTCTTTATTCTTATGGCATTGATTTAAACATTAACATTTTAACATTTTAACATTCCATTGCTGTCTGCCACTACTGCATGCACAGGTAGACTTCACTGTACATAATGGTGATACCCGTAGCAATTTGTTTGGTACTATGCATGCCTCCCACTCAACACAATGTGCACTTATGATTTCACTTTTCACCTTTGGTACCTTCTTGATGTTCTGCACTTTCCATGTGTGCCTTTCCACGCATGCCTGCTAACACACTCACAAACACATATATACCTATGTTGCTGCACCCAGTCCAATGCTGCATGTTCCATGGCTGGTGTTTAATGTCTGTTATTAATGCTTTGTTGAATTACACACATTTGTGCATCTGACTGACTCATTTTGTTGTACCCACCTGTGCATTATAATGTTGCCTTATGTGTGGCAGTCTAGGTCAGACATATCCTGTAATAGTTGTATTTACCTTGTCAGGTATGTGGCTTTGTTAGCACTCCTTGCCATACTGTTACTATTGCAGCTGCTATCTGCTGCATAGGGTAGTGTACTATGGTGTTACAAATTCCTATGATGTATGCAATGCATCTCAGTGTTATCATACAACCCTTGCAATTAGGTTCTGTTGGTTGCAGTACATCCCCCATGGCATGATCCCAGAGTTATTGAGATAATGAAAATTATACTGTTATCTACATATACTAATTATATGAATGATGACATCCTACCTGGTCAACAACACCTTCTGTTGTAACACCTTAGGCATGCCATACAAATGCCAGTATGTTTGCCTTTGGCAATGTACCTTACCTACAGTGATCCTGTGGTGAATGTTATTCTGTATCCATCCTGATATGTTCATTTTTATAGCACAAATTTGTGTATAAGGTTTTCAGATGATATTGTGGTTATGGTACGTACGATGCTAAATCTGGACAACTACTAGCCTTTTTGCAGTCATTGTGTTCTGTGTCTGTGTTGCTGTCATGTGGAAACACTGTGTGAACATCACTGCTTAATCTGCATATGTGGCTTGTCATGACCTGAAGTTGTGAGTTAGATGCTGCTGTGTCACCTGAGCTAGAATACACAGCTGCAGCCTACATCATCTATGCCTGGCTAACTCTTCTTATGCTTGTCTCTTCCTGATCCTCCTGTGGCAAGTCTGATAGCTGCACATCAAATGTCTGTGGTTCTTGGGGGTAGGTCACTCACACCTAAAGTTGACAGGCAATCATGTTTTGATGTTATCGTTTTGTGCAGCATGGCACACATGGTGACTCTCTGTGATGCCTTTCTTGGTGTTTATTGAAGTACACACTAGATATGTCCAGACATCTCAATCTTGCTTTCATTATGTCAAGCTCATGCTCAACAGTGTTCCAAGCAGCTGCATGCAATCTGTTGTATGCATGCTCAGCAGGTTCTGATGGGGCTCTGTGTGGCATCATAAGCCAAGGGTCCAGTGGATAACCCTAGTCACCTGTTTGTAGGAAGAAAAGGACATATGTAGTCCTCAAGCTTACCACTGAGAGGTCTACATTTAGATTACATCATAGATGAGGTACTGCACTTACTAAGTAGGAGTCCCTCAGGAATTTCACCATGTTGAAAACCAGCTCTCAGATCACTTTCCATCCAAATTGCTGCATCATGCAGACTGCTGGCTTGTGTTGAGCATTTGCCACCCCTTTCTAGTGATGTAGCATTCAGCATCAGGTAACACAAGTGTTTTGATTGAGATGTGGGTGTATTCAATTGCAATAAGCACATGGAGGAAATCAGCAGTTGCATAGAATTGCTACATGCCAGTCCTGTGCTCCATAGTTGTTGCTGGAATGTGGATGAATTCATCCACTTTCATGCACATTACTGACTGTTCAAAAGTGCAACTGTCAGCTGTCTGATACACTTGTACAGCATCACACATATGCTACTGGAATGTCCCAAAGACCAGTATTCCTAGATTCAGCACACTTTTGTTTCTACCAGGTTTGAATTACCCCGCAGACTGCATGAGGACACATGGGGTGCACCCATCCTGCACCTAGCCTGCACCAGCTCTCTGTTTAAGCTGTACCTATTAATGATTTCCTGGTATGAGAGCTGACTTAGCACCTTGCTGGCTGGCTTCTGCGATGCATTTGGATATCTTCTGCAATATGGCTTGTAGTACCCCGACCTGCTTTCATGCATTGAATGCAGCTTGCATTTTTTAAAGGTATAATTTGCAGAATCCACTGTGTTACTTAGGAATTTGTGGAAAGCAGAAGGTAGAGTAAGCACAAATGGCCTCCACCAAGTGCTTTAATAACATTTTTGGCATGCTATAAGTTATTTTGATTTTTGAAAGTTCATTGCCTTTATTTGGTTCGTAATCCAGCAGATGTGCCTAGAGTTTTTAATCATCCTGTGCTAAGTTAACTATTACTTGTTCTTGTCTTTACATCAGTTATGGAATCACATCTGCTGCTAATAAGCTAGCATCTTCCTTTGGCACACTGTGCTATCCTCAACAGTCTTTTGGAATGTAGCCCAGTCTGAAACACTTTTTACATTAACAGGATTTGTTCCTTGACCTTCTTCAGCACAATCTGCACATAGCGACTACATCCTGGTATAAACAGTTGAAGCCACTTCACCATAATCACTTAAGAATTCATTTAAACTGACAGTGGCATATTTGACAAGTAAATCATCATTTTGGCAATGTGAATAATATAAAAATATAAACAAAAACTACATTACAAATGTGTGTAAGGTATCAGAACATCTTTATTTTTTTTTCTTTTGGATATAAGCAACCATAAATATGATAACATTATATTGTAAATAAACACTGAGTAAATGGTGCCATCCACTAAATTTGTAAGGACTAATTTACTTCTTACAAATAGTCATTCAAAGCTGAATAGAAACACCACCCGTAGATTAAAGCATCCATATATTATATTTCTGTCTTAGAGAATTCTGAATCAATGAAAAACTAGCTCCTCTCCATTATCCTTTATCAATGCCTGCAAAATATAGTCTCTTACTGTTTAGTCTTGTGTTTGTTTCCCTGTTACATTTGGTTTCACTTAGATATTTAGAAATAAGACATTTGAAGTCTTGATCTCATCCCTGTATAGAAGGCAGAACAAAAACATTTAACTAAATGACTCATATTGGTAGCAGTAAAAACAAACTCCTTGAATGTGTGAACTTTTATAAAGTTGTTTTGTTTGTTTATTTGTTTACCACTTTGCAAAAGGTACAATTACCACAAGGGTGACAGTCCACTGGGACTGTTTCTGAAAATACGCTTTGCATCTCTTCACTTCTGCTATTAAACAACTTGTGTTGGCCAAAACTGGCTTATTCTTTTCTTGCTTATAGCAAAACAGACATTTTTTCAGGTAGTAGCTCTGCTAAGTCATGGTTAGACATAAAAAAAAATAAATTTCCCAGTGATTTCCTATTATGCTCCTGAATTCCTTCATTTTAGTTGAAAAGGTAATGACAAAATGTCAATGGGTAAACTAATCAATCTTTACTTTTTTGTATTCCAGTAAGTTAGTACACATCAAATTATTTGTATTCTCCAGGGCATTATTGATAAAGGAATATTAATAGCATTTTTCAGAAGTAATTATGCCGTTGGGAATCAGCTATAACAATAGTACACCTTGTTTGCTGTAGCATAGACTAGATCCAGGCCTGCTGAATCTAGCTTTGTTTGTATAACTTGAGCAGTAATCCAGGCATTCTTTAAAGTATTCAATTGTATTTATTACTGCTTGGTAGTAACATGATTAAAGTGTAGCTATCATTCTAAGTCTTTTGGATTAAGCACTTGGGCTTCAGACCAGTTGTTTTACATTAGGAAGGTTTGTGGCTGCACTGTGGTGGCAGGACAGGTAGCTTACATACTTCTAAGCTGGGAACTGCTGATTGAGGGCTCACTTGAAAGAAAGTTACTGTTTGTCATTTTTGCATTTAAGTTACCTGTAACACATTGCATTTAAGTTACCTGGCAGATGCTCACTAAGTCAGCACTAAAAAATTAAAAGCACTACACCCTCACAAACTCCCCTTGAGTACCTTGTTCCCCATTGGCCCTTTTTTCAATTATAAAGGAATTCCCAATACTATTCTAGCATGTCCAAAGGTCAGTTGTCAATCTCCTCTCCAGTCCAGCTGGTGAATCTGGGAATCTTGAGGCAATGTTACAACTGCCTCATGTACACAGACAACCCTCTCCTCCTCCAAACAAATTCCAACACATGTGAGAGATGCAACCATATAGCCAAACTGGAGGCTAAGCTCTCTCAACTCAGTACTATCGTAACCAGTCAGGAGGAGAAGGAAACCACACTCACTACAATTCCAGTCTCACATAGACCTACCAACACAGCAAACCAAACACATAAACACAAAAAAACATACTCGAAGGCTCTAAATAAAAATCTGCCTAAGCAGCAGAGACCTCCAAAGCAGACACCCAAGCAACCGCTATCCCAAAACAAAACACATGCAACACATATCTCACAAAGCCAGTGTGCCAAACAGTCACAGCCCTTAAGGCTAAACAACACAACTGATACACTTGTAATAGGTGACTCTATCGTCAGGCACACTGACGTCCCACTCACCAGGCTGAACAAGGAGAAGGTCACAGTGAGCTGCCTGTCGGGCACTAGGATCCGCCACATAACACAAGCACTCAGGTCACTCCAAGGCAAGTACAAATATGACTCATCATTGTCCATGCTGGTGTGAATGACCTGAGACGTACCTCCCTGGACTACATGAAAAGAGACATAGAGGAGCTCTCTGAGCATGTAGCCCAGGCCGGTATGACCCTGACCTTGAGTAGCATCTTACCTTCACCAAAAATGATGCCACAATATGAAGACAAGATGATCAATTTCAACAATTGGCTTAAGTATTGGTATCATTCAAAGGGGATCCAATGCCTGTCAGCCTGGGATGACATGCTCGACAAGCCACGATGCTTCGCTAGGGACGGCATGCACCTGCCAACCCTGGGCTTTCGGATATTGGCAAAGGCTCTTCCTACCCCCATAGTGCCTTTTTTAGGCAAGGCTCAAAAGACAAACCCACCTCCATAGGTATCACAAGGGATAAGAAACTAAGAGTAATGCTACTCAACGCCAGAAGTCTAAACCTCAAGATGCACGCACTCGAAACTCTCCTTAGCATGGAGAACATTGATATCTGTGCAGTAACAGAAACCTGGTTCAAGGCTCCCGAGAGCACCCCAGTACTACCAGGTTATACTTCATACCATGCTTTTCGGCCCAAAAACTTGGACGAAACCACAAAAGGAAGGGGAGTATCAATATTCGTCAAAGATACCCACACCTCCAGGTTGGTGGCACAGCACGAAGCATCAGAGACTATCCATGTGCAACTAACAGTGGGTAAAACTGCATTCCAGTTTATAGCCTGCTACAGACCACCCTCCCAAACCAAGGAACCCCACTCGGCCTTCCTGAGAACACTGGAAAATATGAAGGTCTCTCCAAACACCATTATATTGGGTGACTTCAACTACCCAAACATAGACTGGGAGCATTACTCTAGCTCCAACACCCTAGCCCAAAGGTTCCTAGAATTTATAAACTCAAATTCTATGATACAACTAGTTACCACTCCCACAAGAGGGGAAAACATACTGGACCTGATCATCATCAACATGGGGACTCTATGCTCCAGACCAGAAGTGTATCCCTCACTGGTAAGATCAGACCATAAACTAATCTCACTGGATATTCACATCCCGACCCCACCCCCTGCCCAGAAAACCACAGTGAAAAACTTCTCTAAAGCAAATTTCACACTCCTCAAAACCGAGGTGGAATCCTTCAAAGCCCCGGGCCTGTGGAAAATATGGCCCAGACCACAGAATCCTTTATAAATGCATTCTATGAACACCTTCAGGAATGCATGGATCATGCAATCCCAAATAAAACCAAGACCCAATACTCCAAAGGCAGACGTCCTGTCTGGTGGACCCCAGCCATAAACAAACTATACAATAGAAGGAGAAAGCTACTACATGATAGAGCAAAATCCCAAAAAGGGTAGGCATCTCTGATCAGTATTAGCAAAAAACTAGGGGCACTTATAAAATCGTCTAAGGCCAGCTTTGAGAGAAAAATTGCACAGGACCCTAAGGATAATGACAAGGCTTTCTTTGGTTATGTTAGGAACCTGGGTGGAAATTCCCAGATATGCTCAGAATTAGTCCAAAATGACAAAAAATACACTGAACCTACAGACATTGCCAACATCCTAGCTGATAGGTTCAGCACAAACTTCTCCTCCCCTCCCCACCAAAAGGGCAAATATCTATCCCAGCAGAGTGCTGCCTCCCTGACATCTCAGATGCAAAGCAAAGTAAAAAACACAGCATCAATGGGACCAGACGATGTCCCGGGCTGCGTCCTACATGAACTCCAAGAAGAGCTAAACCCAAACATAAAACTACTGTTCAATCTCAGCCTTACTAAAGGATATGTATCCAAAGAGTGGCATACAGCAACAGTGGTCCCTCTCCACAAAGGTGGTGACTCAACGGATCCTGGAAACTATTGCCCCATAAGCCTGACTAGCTTGGTCTGCAAAGCTATGGAAAGGATCATCATGGACCTCATAAATAAAGATATTGGGGACCTACACACAATGGATCCTACCCAGTTTGGCTTTGTTAAGGGCAGATCCTGCCTCTTAAACATGGTCGATTTCTTTGAAACAGTCACCAAGGCCATTGACGAGGGGAAGGTGGTCCACACAGCCTACCTGGACCTCACAAAAGCCTTCGATACAATACCCCACTCGGGCATTATAGATAAGCTCACCAGCTTAAATATAAACCCCTATGTCATTAGATGGGTTGCAAACTGGCTCAAGGACAGAACCCACATGGTTAGAATTGCTGGAGCCATGTCAGACTCCAAACCAGTTACAAGTGGCGTCCCACAAGGCTCAGTCTTGGGACCTCTCTTGTTCGGTATATATTTCTCGGAGGTACAGGCCAACACGGAAGGACTGTGGCTGACCAAGTTTGCAGATGACTGCAAATTGGGCACCATAATCGACTCTCCAGCTGACACAAGCATCCTCCAAAAGGGCCTCATAGAAACAGACAACAGGTGCCAGAGCCATGGCCTCAAGCTAAACGCCAAAAAGTGTATAGTCATCCCCTTTGGCAAAAACAAAGTGCCCACAAATTACCACATAGGTGGTAATCCATTAAGTACAGAAGAAGTAATTTGGGACCTGGGGACCCAAGTTGATAGCAATATCTCATTTGACAACCATGTGGCCAAAGTGGTTAGAAAAACATTTTATATAGCCCACCTAATCATGAAGGGATTCACATCTAGATCAGGGGAGTTCATCGTGCCTCTACTCATCCCTCATCAGGCCCATAATTGAGTACAATGCCCCTTTTGGCATGTACCTTACCAGATACCTGCAGCAACTGGAAAGACCTCAAAAGTACCTCACCAAGAGGATCAAAGGGCTCAAATGGATGCCATATGCTGCCCAGTTAAAGAAACTCCAGCTCTACTCAGTGGCATACCACCCGCTCAGAGGCGATCTGTGCCTGACGTATAAAGCCATGTCCAACCCAGAATTAATGGACATGCTGCACCTCAGAAAATCCAAATCCCATCGAGCTACGTGCTCGAGAGACTTGAACCTCAGCACTGAAATAAATAGGACATGCTGGAGGGACAAATTCATAACCCAGAAACTCCCTTCACTCTGGAATAAAATCCCAGTCCAGGTTAGGCAGAGTCCCTCATTGACTCTCTTCAAGAGGAATCTTGATGAGTGGATGGGAGATAGTAGGTTTACCCCAGGTATCACTTCTGTGTCACTGTTAGACAGAGGCACAGTATACTCACCTCAAAAAAGGCATAGCAAAATTAATTTAAAATGGGTGGCGAAAGCCAAACACACTCTGGCTAGGCTTATAAATGCCCTAGGGCAGATAGCCTAGTATGAACCTATGAATAGTTATTTAATAACCAGCTAGCCAGTTAGTAATACTTTAAGGTGTATGCCTACAGCAGCCCTAGGCCAAGTTAGCTGTAAAGTCTTTCAATAATCTCTCTATTAGGATACAGCATCTTAATATTCTACTGTACAATGCATTTTAACTGGCAGTGTCTGTGACATTCAACATATTTTATTATTAGTGATTATGCTATTGTTATATGAACAGAATGGGGCAATTTGCTTAATACATTTCCAAATAGATTTTTGAGTAAATTTATCAGGCTTCATTTTTTGCATTCCAATAAATCAATTACCAATTGATCAAAAGAAGACCAGTTGCAATAATGTTTAAGGGCTTTGCCTACCATGAACAAGACGGGATACTGACCTCCAACCAATACCTGCATAGAGTTTGCATGTTTTCCCTACTTGTCTAAGAGGTTCCTTCTGCCTCCCAAATACATGATGAATGTGTCCATCTCAAACAAGTCCATTTTGAAGTTTCGAGCACACAGACTCTATATAGTGTCTATAGGGGGAAAAGCTGTATAAACCAATCACTGTAGGCATTAGCTATGTTGTGCAGTATCCTCTAAGTAGGAGAACACAGATCACACACAGCTTGCTGTGTCAGGGCTGGCAACTCATTGGTGTAAAAATTGGCTCTAGGTGATTTGGTCATGTTGACTAATGGGTATTTGCTGGTGATTAGTCAGTTGAGGATTGAGCCTATTCTGACCTACACCAGGGACCCCTGCTTGGAGGGCTGTATGTGCCTCTACACAATTGACCAGTATGTGCCTACCATAAAAAAGCCCAGGAGTTCTGTGTCAATAAGTTGAAAGTTGGTGCGTATCTGTTCAGCAAAAGCTAGATGTAAAGCAAATCAGCCTACCAAATATGAACTAAGGACTCCAGCGCACAGTTTAGAAGTGGATAGAATGATGGTTAAAAGACAGGCTGTACATCCTATGTATCCAGGAAGGGCACTGCAGCAAAGGATCCAGAGTCTATCACTTAGGAGGAGGACAGACTAGAGATTGTGTTGAGATACAATCTCCAAAAGACAGTGAATGATGCATCAGAATTAATGATAAACTCATGGCAATTAGAGTCCATTGTAAGGATAAGGCAGTATTCATAATCTCAGCCTATGGCCCACAATGAGGGAAAAGAGTGCATTCATAGCTGAAGGACCTACTAGATAAAGCAGCTGCTGATAATGGGTCACGTGAATGCACATATCAGGACAGACAGAACAGGAAATGATAACTGCTTGTTTCTGTATGGGTGGGGCAACAGGGGTAAAGAAGGAGAGGAAACACCCTTCTAGACATCTGTCTGGCAAATGGTGGTCAACACATGGTTCAGCAAGAGAGACAGTCACAAGACCACATATAAGAGTAGCCAACATGCAAATGAGGCAGATTTACTCCTAGTAAGAAAAGTGCATTGCAGGGTAGAATCAGCGATTACAATATCATACCTAGAGAAAGATTTGGAAAAAAGCATAAATAACTGATTTCCATAAATGACCACAAATAGTAGTCAGTAAAGTCTCTAAGGTCATCAGATGCCAGACTGAAGACCTGGAATTTGACCAAGAGAAAGCACAAGAGTTCAAGGAATTTTTTAGGGCTCTAGTACCTCAGGAAGAAGAGAAAATAAGTGGAGCTGAAGAAGAATGGCAGTGTCTCAAAACAGCATCTGTGAGGACTATACAACAAATATGCAGCCGAGCCATGTATTTAAACAAGGAAAATAAAGAAAAGTGATGGTGGAATGCCAAAGTGTACAAAGTCATTAATAAACAGAATTCAGGAAAAAGTGCGTGTGTGTGTGGGGTGGGGGTGGACCACACCAAAAATGAATACTGGTTGGCTAACAAAAGACTAGTAGAGAAGTTGCAATAGCAAAGAACAAGGCATCACAGGCACTCTGTCAGTTTCTGGAAAGGGACTCAGTAGATGGTACAAAAATACTCCATCAAGTTGCAAGGCAAAGACAGACAGATAAAGAAGACAGACACCCTTCATAAGGGATGTCAGCAGCAGTCTACTCACCAGTCCACAGGACATCAAAAGCAGATGGAAAGAAGACTTCCAGCAGCTCCTGAATGATGGACATATATCCAGTCGGACTATCCCGGTAAACAAATGTAAAATAAATAAAAATAAATAAATGAAAAGCAAACAGAAGCTGTACTGCCCCAGACACAGCATACAATGAAAGAAGAAGAAGAAGAACTCACCCTAGAAGAAGTAAGAACAGCAGGAAGGAAAATGAAGTCAGGGAAAGAAACAGGCACAGGTAAGGTTACATCAGACATGATCAAGATGTTGGGTGAAGTAGGAGAGATATTACTCCTGAGGGTACTGATAACGTAATGGTGAGAAAGGTATATCTTGAATGACTGGAGAATAAGGATACTAGTGCCAGGGCACAAGTTCAAAGGGGTCATCAACAACTGTGCATAGTACAGACGTGTCAGACTCCTGTCAAACTGCATGAAAGTCCTAAAAATGATGACTGGCAAATGAATATACATAGTAGTAGAATGTAAGATGGCAGATGAGCAGGTCATATTCAGATCAAGATGCAGCACAACTGATCCAATGTTTGCAGTGATACAGATAATTGAGAAGAAACAAGAGATAAGGAAAGAGTTTAACTGGATATTCCTAGACTTGGGGAAAGTATATGACAAGGTCCCAAGAAAGCTGATTTGGGCGGTCCTCAATGGTTTAAAGTCTAAGAAGCACTGGCAGAATTAGTGCCGGCTATGTACAAGAACCCAGTGTCTGAAGTGCATACAGAAAATTGAGAAGAAACAAGAGATCAGGAAACAGTTTAACTGTGTATTCCTAGACTTGGAGAAAGTATATGACAAGGTCCCAAGAAAGCTGATTTGGGCAGTCCTCAATGGTTTGAAGTCCAAGAAACACTGGCAGAATTAGTGTAGGCTATGTACAAGAACCCAATGTCTCAAGTACAAATGGTGTTTGGTCTTTCAGAGGGATCCCACTGGAAGTGGATGTAAATCAGGGTTCAGCTCTGAGCCCACTGCTGTTCATACTGGTGATGGACTACATTTGCAAACAGGTCAATGGGGACAGATCAACAAAGTACTCTAAGCAGATGATGTAGCATTACAGGTAGACTCTGAGAAAGAGCATCAGTAAAGGATAGGTGAATGGAATGCAAAACTAAAGGAACATGAACATGAAACTGGATACAGATAAGACAGCTGTAATGGGGGAAATTAAAAGAAGCTGAAAACTGAGATAGAAGGAAGGGAAATAGTGGATCAGGTTAACAGCTTCAAGCATCTAAGAAGGGTGGTGATAATGAAGGGAAGGCTGAATGAAAAGGTCAAAGCTGGAATCAGAGGGGTTGCAGTCAACTGGCACTAAATGTAAGGGGTAGTGTGTGACAAAATAATGCCCCAAAAAATGAAAGTATGGTATGTAAAACAGTGGTGTCACCAGTAATGCTGCATGGTACAGAAACCTGGGCAGAGAATACAGAGCAGCTGAGGAAGCTAAAGGTGATGGAGATGAAGTAACTGGGATGGGAGGTATGGTGTTCACTGTATGTCAGATGAAGAAATGAGGACACTGGAGCTGAAGCTAAAGTAGCTCCAATTGCAGAGACGGTCAAAGAGAACAGATTATAATAGTTCACGCACATGTGCAGGAAAGCAGAAGATGCTTTGCTGAAGACAATTTGGGAGAGGTAAGAAGAAGGCAAGAGGAAACAGGAGCATTCAGCAAAGACAGAGATAGATTGTGTGAGAGAAGACCTGCGATGGTCAGCCATGATTGTTGAGAAAGGTAGGAGAGTGGTATTGGATTGAAAGAGATGGTGACAGTTAATACAGCACCCCAACCACAAGTAGAAAATGGACAAAAGGGTGCTGATGATGAGGATGGTGATGATGATGTGTGAAGTAAGTTGTATACTTTAAAAAGTGTGGCAATCATTTGTTTGAAATAAAGTTAAAATACATTACTGTAGACATTATTCTTTTCACAATCAGACTTCTGAGATATATGCAGTCAACAAAATCAAGAAAACTGCTGGGTCATTTTCTCAAGTGAAACAGTCATTATTCTGACTTTGCAAAACTAGTGTGTATTGGGTAAAGTTAGTTGGAATTTTTTACTCTGTTTTTTTTTGTGTAAAACAAAGTAGAAGTACATTACCTTAGCCATTACAATTTATCACAAGTAGACAACTGAGGTGGATGCAATCAACAAAGTGCTATAAATGCTAGTTAAGAGGAATATCTGTGGATGACAGTGGCTTCGAATGCTGCCATTTGATCATATTAAAAAGCTATTTTTCTGGCTTTGCATGACTAATGCATATCTCTGTGCAGCAGAGTAGAACACTTTACTGTGGCTACACATTGCACTAAAATGTTGAAACGCATTACTTTGGTCACTATGTTTTTTTTCATTACAATCAGACATCTAAGGTGTATATAGTCAACAAATATGACATTAATTGCAGGACACTGGGGCTATTGGTGAATGCAAATGACTGCCCCTGCTGTTGTTTGTTCAAGTTAAACAGTCATTATTCTGGTTTTGCAGAACTAGTAAGCATACATGTATGAATCCAGTCATAATACCTTACTGGGTCTATTTTGCTTAACACATTTCAATATCTGTGGTGCTCACAGTCAATAATATAAATGAAACTGAAGGGTATAGGACTATCTGTGGAGGAAAATGGCTACATGTGGGGAAAAGGACTGTGGTGTGTCTGCAGGTAGCAATTTGGATATAATTTCTTTTACAGGTGCTCTCTACCTAAGTCAAACATCAGCATTGTACAGTGAAAGTGGCTGTTTATGGTCATCTGGACAAGATGTGTGTCTTTGGTACAATGGTCCACTGAGGAGTAACACTGACCTCTCACTGGACTTGTTCTCTGGCTGAGTATTTACTGTGGTTACTTCATTATGGTGTCTGTGCATACACACGCTGTATCCATGTTAGTTTTATATAGGATGTCAACATATAATACATGCTTGTGGCCAAATGTGCTTTTAATTTCATCCCAATCTAACTCCAAAGGAACACACAGAAAGTGACTATCTTTTTTGGGTAGTAGGGAATGGAACACTATTTGCAGATAGGATATGTATATCCTTGAAAGAGAATTATTGTTTTGTTAGCTTTGAAATTTAGGGTCTATATTACAAGATCGATTGGTTAGGTGATCGAACACCTAAACATCAAACTTGTAATATTGAAAGCAAAAAACAGCAAATGGCCAATTTAACACAGGGAAAGATTTCCCTTGGCCATTTACTGGATTTTGTCATTTTGTCTACTGTAGAGTGATCACAAAGTTAGTATATTTAGTTAGGGGGTGTGGGAGGCACAGCCCCCACATTGGGGGTGTGGGGGGCAAAGCCTCCTACTTAGTTTGGGTGTAAAGTTTTTTTTTTTTCCTGTGGCCGACCAACATGTTTTCCTGCACCATTCGACATTTTTGGGTTCGATATTACAAGTTCGATTTTAGGTGTTCAATCACCTAAGCATTTGATCTTGTAATACAGATGTGAAAATTAGGCTTTGGGCATGATTTTTTTTTCTTGAAAGAAAATTTAACACCGGATTTCTTTCTTTTGCCAAGATTCTTCAGCAACCATTATTGGATCAAAAGGTTGGAAAAAAGCTTAAAGAAGCACATCAGAAAATATAGAACCCTATGACTTCTGGAGGCCTGTGGTCCCCAGACCTGACCCACAGCTTATTTCAGGTACTCCTTCCATACTTATTATAGCATGATCCTGGCTAGTTATGGTATGTTAAAATGATGAAGGAAGAAGCTGCAAAGTAAGACAACCAGTGATAAAACACAAATGAAGTAATCCATACAGATGGTGTGGGATCAGCACAGGGAGCAAAATGGAGATGACACTGAGACTGTAATGGGTATCAGTGTATAACAGAGAGGGCCCACAGAATCCTTGGTTTAAGCTCCATTTCTCTTAAGGATGGACCTTCTGCTCATAGTCAGATATTCTTGTCCCTTTACTTCTATGCCTTACAGAATCCTTAGGTGAGATCTCTGCCATGTTTACCATGCCCATAAGTACCTTGGTATCCTTGACTTTTTTTTTTTTTTTGTTACAATAAGTCATATAGTGTAGCCAATACCAAAACAAGAGATCTAAACCTAAATAAGGAAATAAAACAAGATGGAGGGATAGAATCTTCACCAAGCACTTCCTCCCTGTCTGCAGTAGAGATAGGCATTCCTGAGATGTCAGGAAATCTGATTCCTTTTCATCCTTCAAATGTAGTTTGAACAGCTGGATGGGTACCCTTAGATTTATATAGTGACTTACAGGTCTTACCCTCTTGAAACCCCCCTCATTGAGGTAGTTATTTTCAAGGTGCACATAGACTCTGGTGTAAATGAGCTGTATATCCTATGATCTTATGATCCTATAAAATCTGAGATATATATATAGTCAATAAAGTTACTAGATTGACTGGGTAGTGAGGCAGTTTGTAAAGGAAAGTGACTGAAAGGAGGGGGGCTGTGATTGTAATCAGCAGAAGTTAAAATGTTTTGTAGGTCATCTGGACTCACCTTCAATGAGAGAATTATGATCTTTTTACACTGGAAGTTTCTTGGAGTGAAACCACTGCTCTTTCTTCTTGAGAGGATTCAGTTGAACTGGTTTACAACCTTTGTGAAGATGCACCCAAGTACCTCCAGTGGGAGGTTTGCAAGATATGAACCACTTAAAGGAGAGTCCAGGACAAATCAAAGACACTTTTTTAAATGTTTATGTCTCTCAGTTTGTCAGAAAACATCTGCAAGTTCCAAGGAATGATTTTGAGACTGTTTCTGAGGATAGAGAAGTATGGAGTACCCTACTGTTTCTGGGGATAGAGAAGTATGGAGTACCCTGCCATGCTTGGTTTCCTACTGTTATTTTCCTCAAAAGGACAAGTAGCTTAGAAAACTAATAAAAACATCCATAACAGAATGCATGATTATTTTCTCAAGGTGCTGATGTTTAGTTTTGGTGCAGTCTGACTATGTTTACTCAACAATGTCATATATGATGATTTGATCTTTAATATTTTAACAAAGAATCCCAAAAACTACAGCCTGGAGGGGTTTTACCAGCCAAAAAGGAAATATTTCATACTTCTCAGTTGCTATAAACTAAGCAGTTGAGAGGACACAGATTAATAATGATCTCACATCACATGTCTGTTGCTGCTTTGTCAGTTATAAAAAGGTGATATATTCTGAATATTTCAGTCCAGTTATGGTAAATGTCTGCTCAACTGAGATAACAGTCAGAGGACATTGCAGGTATCTGATACAATCCTAGTAAATAAATTTATCCAAATGGGTATTGTCAGAAGGTAAAGTGATTAGCCTGTGCCCAAAAATAAGAGCGCCATTCCGTCAACAGTCAAGTTATGATTACAGAAATGGGGGTACATTATTAGTATCTGTATCAGGCATCATTACTGCAAGTGTTTTGCTTCCATCTAGTTTTAAAGCCAGAGTATGTACTTGAGTCTTGGGGAATAACTGCTGATCATCTGTTAGGTGGGTAAGCATACACATGCAGCTGATGATGTGAAGAACAGTGCGTGATAAGAGTCTTAGTAAGGTTGGCTGCAAACAGGGAACAAAAGTTGTTAGTTCATGCCTCTTGCAAATATTGGTAGAAACCTATATCCCTGGCTCTTGACTTCCTTCAGGAAACCGATGACTTTCTCCTGTGTTTGTGGTCTAATGATGTACTCATTGGTACCTACAGAATCACAAAATACCTGTGGCAGATACTGAAATTGCACTTCACTTGCTTAGTTAACATTAGTCATCTGTTTCAGTATAGTATTAACAAGTCCTGAGGCACATTTTTGGCATGTTTCATATGATATAATGCAGCAATCACATTGCCCATACAAAACATAAGAATAAGAGAAAAATAAATTTAATAAAAGTGGAAGAAGATTTCAGGATGTTATAAAATTCAACCAATGCAAAGGAAACATGACATGCTCAAGTGCAAAAGGAAACAGTTTAGTTGTTATAATCTTCTCTGGCAAACACATTTTAAATCACCACATGAGCATTTAGTTTACTGCAATACAGAAACATAAACATGCCTAGTGTAACTTGCATTGCACACAACTCTACTTATAGCACAAGTCTAGACATGATACGAAAAGTGCACTGTGACAAAATGTCATTCATGCAACATATGAACTAAATAAATAATGCAGAATGATACAACAAATAGCTCAGTGTGATAAACTCTGAACTGAAGGTGCTACACTTTGATATAGATAAATAGGAAAAAGAGAGGAACAGTAAATTTTATTTGTTCATCTTACATATGACATACAAAAAATAAGTGGCAACATAGCTTCATCACATAGAAAGACAAGACAAGCCAGACGCTGTATGACAAAAGTGTTGTCACTCTCATGGATGAGACACACACATTGAGTGCCACCACCTATAACTTACAATATCTTGACTATACAAAACATAGAATTTCTAGGATGCACAAAAGCAATAACAGAAAAAAAATAAATGCTTGAGGAACCTGTCCACATGGATGACCCCTGACTATTACTCATTCTGTATTCACCTATTTTATTTGACATTAAAACATAGTGCAGTTGCTTTGCCCCTTTTTAATGATGAAAATATGTCCTTCTGTGATACTGGGAGACTTAAGCATGTATTTCTGCATTGTATCAGTAATATTGTTTCATAACCCAGCCACTGGGGATGCACAAGCCAGTGCATTTCTTTGTGCCGGTCCCAAGCCCGGATAAATGGGGAGGGTTGCATCAGGAAGGGCATCCAGCGTAAAATTTTGCCAAATCATACATGCAAACAACAGTACAGATATACTTACAGGATCGGTCGAGGCCCGGGTTAACAACGACCACCACCAGTACTGTTGGCCAACAGGGTGCTGGCGGAAATTGGGCTACTGTTGGCCGAAGGAGGAAAAGAGGGGTAAGGCATGCCCAAAGGCAGGTAAAGGCTAGGACTGTGATAGTGAGGTTCAGAACTTTGGATGTTGTCAGTATGACTGGTATAGGGAGAGAGCTAGCTGATATGATGGACCAAAGGAAGGTTGGTATATTGTGTGTGCAAGAGACCAGATGGAAGGGGAGCAAGGCTAGGTGTATTGGAGGCGGTTTCAAATTGTTTTATCATGGTGTGGATGGGAGGAGAAATGGCATAGGCATTACCCTGAAGGAACAGTATGCTAAGAGTGTTTTGGAGGTGAAAAGTGTGTCAGATAGAGTGATGTTTATGAAGCTGGAAATTGATGGTGTAATGATGAATGTTGTTAGTGCATATGCTCCACAAGTTGGGTGTGCGATGGATGAGAAAGAAAAATTTTGGAGTGAGTTGGATGAAGCGGTGATGACTGTACCCAAGGGTGAGAGACTGGTGATTGGAGCAGATTTCAATGGGCATGTTGGTGAAGGGAACAGAGAGGATGAGGAAGTGATGGGTAGGTATGGTGTTAAGCAAAGGAATGCAGAAGGTCAGATGGTAGTGGATTTTGCGAAAAGGATGGACATGGCTGTGATGAATATGTATTTTAACAAGAGGGAGGAGCATAGGGTGACATACAAATGTGGTGGAAGATGCACACAGGTGGTTTATATCTTATGTAGAAGAGCCAGTCTGAAGGAGACTGGAGAAGGTAAAGTGGAGGCAGAGGAAAGTGTAGTTAGGCAGCATAGGATGGTAGTTTGTAGGATGACATTGGTGATCAAGAAGAGGAGGATGAGTTTGAGGGCAGCACCAAGGATCAAATGGTGGAAACTGAAAAAGGGTAATTGTGAGGTGATGTTTAGGGAAGAGTTAAGACAGGCAATGGGTGGCAGTGAAGAGTTACTGAATAGCTGAGTAACTACAGCAGAGCTAAAACTAATAAGAGAGATGGCTAGAAAGGTGCTTGGTGTGACATCTGGAAAGAGGAAGGAGGACAAGGAGACCTGGTGGTGGAATGAAGAAGTACAGGAGAGTATATAGAGAAAAAGGTTGCTGAAGAAGAAGTGGGATTGTCAGAGAGATGAAGAAAGTAGACAAGAGTATAAGGAGATGAGGTGCATGGCAAAGAGAGAGGTGGCGAAGCCTAAGAATAAGGCGTATGAAGAGTTGTATAAAAGGTTGGACACTATGGAGGGAGAAAAGGACCTGTACCGATTGGCTAGACAGAGGGACTGAGCTAGTAAAGATGTGCAGCAGGTAAAGGTGATAAAGGATAATGAGGGAAACATACTCACAAGTGAGGAGAGTGTGTTGAGCAGATGGAAAGAGTACTTTGAGGGGCTGATGAATGAAGAGAATGAGAGGGAGAGAAGGTTGGATGATGTGCAGATAGTGAATCATGAAGTGCAGTGGATTAGCAAGGAGGAAGTAAGGATAGCTATGAAAAGGATGAAGAATGGAAAGGCTGTTGGTCCAGATGACATACCTGTGGAAGCATGGAGGTGTTTAGGTGAAATGGCAGTGGAGATTTTAACTAGATTGTTTAATGAAATCTTGGAAAGTGAGAGGATGCCTGAGGAATGGAGAAAAAGTGTTTTGGTACCAATTTTTAACAATAAGGGTGATGTGCAGATCTATAGTAACTACAGAGGGAATAAATTGATCAGTCACAGCATGAAGTTATGGGAAAGAGTAGTGGAAGCTAGGTTAAGAAGGAAGGTGATGATTAGTGATCAGCAGTATGGTTTCATGCTGGAAAAGAGCACTACAGATGTGATGTTTGCTCTGAGAGTGTTGATGGAGAAGTACAGAGAAGGTCAGAAGGAGTTGCATTGTGTCTTTGTGGATTTAGAGAAAGCATATGACAGGGTGCCTAGAGAGAAGTTGTGGTATTGTATGAGGAAGTTGGGAGTGTCAGAGAAGTATGTAAGAGTGGTACAGGATATGTATGAGGGTAGTGTGACAGTGGTGAGGTCTGCAGTGGGAGTGACAAATGCGTTTAAGGTGGAGGTGGGATTACATCAAGGATCAGCTCTGTGCCCTTTCTTATTTGTAATGGTGATGGACAGGTTGACAGACGAGATCAGACAGGGGTCCCCGTGGACTATGATGTTTGCAGATGACATTGTGATCTGTAGTGAGAGTAGGGGACAGGTGGAGGAGACCCTGGAGAGGTGGAGATATGCTCTGTAGAGAAGAGGAATGAGGGTCAGCAGGACTAAGACAGAATATATGTGTGTGAATATGAGGGAGGTTAGAGGAATGGTGAGGATGCAGGGAGTAGAGATGGCAAAGGTGGATGAGTTTAAATACTTGGGATTAACAGTTCAGAGTAATGGTTAGTGTGGAAGAGAAGTGAAGAAGAGAGTACAGGCAGAATGGAGTGGGTGGAGAAGAGTGTCAGGAGTAATTTGTGACAGATGAGTACCAGTAAGAGTGAAAGAGAAGGTCTACAAGAGGGTAATGAGACCAGCTACGTTATATGGGTTGGAGACAGTGGCATTGACAAAAAGGCAGGAGTCAGAGCTTGACGTGGCAGAGTTGAAGATGTTAAGATTTGCCCTGGGTGTGACAAGGATTGACAGGATTAGGAATAAGTATATTAGAGGGTCAGCCCAGGTTGGAAGGTTTAAAGACAAAGCCAGAGAGGCAAGATTACGTTGGTTTGGACATGTGTTGAGGAGGGATGCAGAGTATATTGGGAAAAAGATGCTAAGGATGAAGCTGCCAGGTAACAGGAAAAGAGGAAGGCCTAAGATAAGGTTTATGGATGTGGTGAGAGTGGACATGCAGGTGGTTGGTGTCACAGAGCAAGATGCTGAAGACAGGAAGAAATGGAAACAGTTGATCTGCTGTGGTGACCCCTAATGGGAGCAGTCAAAAGAAGAAGAAGAAGATCAGTAACATTGTTTCATGACAACCATCTCATGTATGTGTTGCACAGACATGTGAACATCATGTTCAGACTATGATGATGTTTTTCCATCTCTTACAAAATGCACATTAAGTTTCATCATTCTTTTCAGTGGTACTTTACTTTCCAAAAGCAATGTAGGATATGCTTTGATAACTGTTTGCTCACAACCATTTCTCCATGGATATTTGTCTGTACCTCACAGGGATAGCATTATCCAGCAAAGGACATTCTTTCAGGAGGCCTGCATATGCATTTATATAGGAAGTGTGAGTTGGATTCAGTTAGTAATTTATCTGATAAGGGGTCATGTATCTGACGTGTGCTTCTATGGTCTATGTGCTATGTCACAGAATCCTGTGGCTTTAAAGTACAACAGCAGATGATGACCGTGAGTATTGTGTGTGGTGCATTCATAACAAAGGGCACCAGTAACAGGTCTGCACATTTTACTAAGGACTGTGCCCCAGTGAATCCTGTCCAAATGATCTGGCTAAGAAAAGCATCACTCCTCAGTAGCTGCCAGCTACATTGTCCACTGCCATGTGCATTGTTTATGTACCTGGGTTGAAACACTCATGATGTGTTACCTGCCACTTTATCAGACTGATCATGAGTTAGACACCCTCTTGCTCCAAATTTTGGTTACAAGAATGAAATAAAAAAGTTTTTATAGACTTCCATGATTCATATCTTACCAGCCTTCATACATCTGAAAAGTATTTTTTGGTAGAATTACAGTAAAGTAAGTAGTGGTGAATGGGCTATTTTTTCTACATTCCATGATGATGATTGGATTTTAACTGATTTTAGTATTCTTCATGTTCCCTGCTTGCTGGTCATCAAACAGTGTTGGCATGCCTGCTTCTCAGCAAGAAACAGTATAGCAAATATCTGGATCCTTACAGATGACATTCTAATGACACAGCATAGGCGACAACCTTCTGTGGAGAAGTTTGATATAGTCAACCACAAGCTTTGTCTTTTTGAATTAAGAAGTTAAGTGAGCAGTTATGGAGGACAATAGTACTGAACTACGAGAACCTAGTGAATCCCCATAATAAAAAGACACTGTAAGGAAGGACTGATAGAACTTTCTTGAACTATAGTACTAACCAGTAAAGTACATGAAAGATGAAACACCAGATGCCAATCAGAAGAACCACAGATATGTCCTGTGTGCAAATAGGATGCAAGTGTGTTCCATGCATATAACAGTGCCAATGTGTATTCTCAAAAATGTAATTGACCTTCACCTACCCCAAACCCTTCCCAAAAGTCTTTGCATTACAGAGCTATAGTAATGCAAACTGTTGCAGCATCTGTAATGTAAGTGTGTGTGTGTGTGTGTGTGTGTGTGTGTGTGTGTGTGTGTGTGTGTGTGTGTGTGTGTGTGTGTGTGTGTGTGTGCGCAAGTTTGTGTGTGTGCGTACATGCATGTGTTGTATGGGTGTACATGTGGGTTTTGAGCATATATGTAAATGTACATTTGAGTGTTTAGCAACACACTCCTCTATGAGTGCATGTGTGTATGTATGTTCATGCTTGTGCATCTGTGGGGAGACGTGTGCATGCCTTCACATGTGTGCATGTCTCCACATATGGTCACTAGAAAGACATATAAAGTCAGCTTTTCAATTTTCCTGTTTTTCTGCAGTGTCTCTTTCAACAGTGAAGCATGGGTTGAGTTACTCAGCTTGAAAGAATATATCAACAAAATTCTAATGCTGGACAACCTGATCTCATTCAGCATCATAGATCCTCTTATCATGGGCATGGTTACTGGTGTCTTCCCATCAAGTGCCAGATGCTTTTGTCAGATAACTGCTTGCTTCAGTTCTAAAATGAGTGTGGATTGTATACATGCATCAACACTGTTTACAAAAAAAACAGGGTTTTGAAAATATGGTCATTGTCATTTTTCACTGGGTCCTGTGTAAGACAATGCACCAAAATACAAGGCAGTTGCAAACACAAATGAAGTGATATTTGCTCATTTCTGACAATTTCCCTATTTCTTAAACTTGAAATTCATATTATATGTTAGAGGAATATAGCTGCAATCCTCAGAACTTTGAGAGTTTAAGTGAGATTACAAGGAAATATATACTAACTCTGAAATAGCTGTCAGAGGGTCACCTCTTCTCCAAGATGATCACAGCATTAGTATATATTTATAGCTGGGGACAGGGGTTTAACCCCTGCATACAACACTTTAAATGTGTAGCAGTGACTTTTACAGTTCACTGTTACTTGTGTTTAGTTACACTTAAAGTTTTTTAGTTAGGTGCTCACATTATGGAGTCTCTAACTTCCAAAAAGGCACTATGGAACTTGTGATCTGAATAACTCACATACCCTGCCAGATTGACATGCATAAGTGCAAGGTGTGAATTAAGACTTTTTGCATATTGCATAAAGCTGTGATTATAAACTGCTCACATGAGCCAACAACACTGGTGTGCCTAGTAAACCTATTTAGCACTCGTTTGTGCCTAGCAAAGGTAAAGCAATGCATTGTGTCTGCAGAGAATTTCATCATAGTGTCACTCATGCAGAACACTGTCTTCCATGCCTCAGTCATTTGAGATGACCAGTAAACATCCTTCTATCACAGTAATGGTGAACCTTTTGTGCTGTGTGTCAAAAATTTGGAAAATGCCTGTCTTGACTTTGCTGGTGTGTCACCCCCCCAACCCCCCCCCCCACGAACAAAAGAGAAACAATTCTTTACTTATTCATTTATTTTAAAAAATACAGTCAAATTGTGTGCTGCTATGTATTATAAAAGTAAAAGAAAAATCAATGACTTACAGTAGAGAAAATATGCACACTGATAATTGGGCTTAAAATAGTGCACCAAAAATTACCCTACTTTTAAAAGTAATTTTGAATTGAACTGAAAAAATATGGATTAACATCAATTCATGACTTTTTTGGTTGACAAGTTTTAATAGATGAGTGCAGGGTCGCATATGTCTTGTATTTTTGTTCATTCAGTGTTTTTGGTAACTCGAGTGTTGGAGAATGTTGGTGTGTCACCCAAAACATCATGGTATGTCATAGGTTCCCCATCACTGTTCTAGCACAATGTACCACTGTACTGCTCTGTGCCTATGATTAGCACTATAGCCAATGAAGGCCACAACACTTTTTTGGCTTTGTGTTTCATGAACTGAGTTTATGACATAGAATAGGCTTCTTGAGTCTGTACATCTTCTGAAATATGTGTAAATTGGATGGAGGCTGCCCAGACAAAAGCAATAAAAGTTACAGAATTTATACTGAAAAAACATAAATAGAGCTATGGTAATATGCAAAATGGAGAATCTTAATGGTAGGAGGCAGTATCACTTAGTGTAAAAAATGCAACAGAATATAAGTATGAGCTAGATCAGGTATAAATTAAGAAATGAGTCATGTGGACGTTATGAAATTCCATGGAGAGGTGAGGCAGAAAGATGTTGAAAGAAAGATGATTTTAAACATGAATCCACAGCTGAAAGGTATGGAGGTTATCAGTCAGTTTGGGCCAGTTAAGCATTTTATGCCAACAAAATCTGTGCTTGGTGTTGCATTCTATGAGTTGGCATAGCAGAGTGAAATGCTGAAGTACACAGCATATCATTATATGCTAGAGCTTCCTCATTAAGTCTTCAAATTTTTCAATGCAAAATACATTTTGTATATCTAATGCCAATTCAGGATTGCGTGCATGGTTACTGTTTTGATACAGTGATGTAAACCAGCAAACACTAAATATGGTTTGGATGGTTTACATGGTTTAGTATTCTAAATCTCTCTCTCTCGCCTTCTCCACCCCCCCCCCCCACACACACACACACACACTGTCTCTGTTTTTGCATTACATTGTTTTTTAAAAAAAAATTCTAAAGAATAGAATGCAACAGCTGAGCTTAAAATTAAATCAAATGACTTTTTATTTACACATACATGTACCTTTTGGATATTAATAAGAATAAGAATAAAGAATACAGAAGGCGTGCTTACCACATGCAGGTTGTCTTGCAATGGCAGAGCCAGATGTCGCTGCCTATAAAAAGAGAGGTGAAACAGGGATGATAACCATCATCAAGAAAATGGCAGAAGAAACAGAAGACAATTGCCTTTACAGCTCCAGAACAAGACACATCTCATAGAACTTGTTATTGCTCACTAGACCATCTCCCATTCCCCCATTTCTCACTCCTTCTCCCTATTTGTCTGCCTCTCTTCCATCTCTCCTGAGTCTCCATCTCTCTCTCTCTCTCTGTATATATATATATATATATATATATATATATATATATATATATATATATGTATATACATTTATAAACGCACACACACATGCACACACACACACACAAACACATGACATAGATATATGTAGCCAATAACAATTATTTATTTAAACAGTGTCCCTGACATTTCTACAGTAGAACATTTGGGTTGTCTTCCAGATTCTTTGTGATCCCTGTGCTAAGTTGCTGGGATCTCTGATAATGGACAGGAATTCCTCAGTTTCAGTAAGCAGTGGCTCAGGAGGATGACCAACCTCTGTAGTCATGTGTTAATGGGTAATTGCAGCTGCATAACATCTGTCTGCTGTAATCATGTTAATGGCCTTATGTCTTGAATGTATATGTACTTCCATGGCCTTCCACTGGATTCATATCATTTTCTATCTGCTTGCAGATACAGTCACTGGAGGACCTGTCATCCCTACCTCTCTTAAAGAGAAATGACCCATGATGATGTAGGACTTGAATAGATAAACCATTCTCTGCATATGTCTATGATGGATTATGGGGTACAGCCTTGTATGACAAGAAACATAACAGAAAAGAAGATGGAAAGAAGAAAGCCACAAGTCATGATCAGCACTTGTTTAGAACTTGTTGTAAGCACTAAATAACCTGCTAATTACTACAGCATTCAACCTTCCTCATTACCTAGAGGAAAACAGTTTTGGTACTTACTTTCCCCACTTGCTTAGAGAAAAACAGCTCTTGTACTCACTTTCCTCACTTATCTAGAGGAAAACAGTTTTTTATTCAGACATGTCCAAGGGTCAGCTCCCAGTGTTCTCTCTTGTCCATCAGATGAATCTGGGCATCTTGGGGCAATGTAGAAATTGCCTCATGTACACAGACAACCTTCTCCTCCTACCACCCAACCGTACAACCTGTGAGAGATACACTTATCTAGCCAAACTGGAGATAAAGCTCTCTCCAACCAAGACTGAACTTGACAGTCAAGAGAGGAAGGTAAACACTTGCACCACACCACATTCATCACATAGTCTCACTAAATGTACTCCACAAAATCCACACATAGAAATAGAAAAACATTCACAGAGGCTCTCAATAATAATCTGCTCAAGCAACAGAGACCTGCAAAGCAGAAATGCAAGCAACCTCCACCCCGCAACACAACCCAAATGACACATAGCCCGCAGACTCAGTGTGCCACTCAACCCCAACCAATAAGGCAAAACAACGTACCCAACACACTAGTCATAGGTGACTCTATAGTCAGGCACATTGATGTCCCACTCACCAGGCTAAACAAGGAGAAGGTTACTGTCAGCTGCCTGTCGAGTGCCAGGATACACCACATAACCCACACACTCAGGTCACTCCACAACAAGTACAAATATGACTGTCATTGTCCATGATGGTGTGAATGACCTGAGATGTACCTCCCTGGACTACATGAAAAGAGACATGGAAGAGCTCTCCGATCTTGTAGCCCAGACAGGTATGACCCTAGCCCTGAGTAGCACTCTGCCATCACCCAGAATGATACCACAGTACAAGGACAAAATGATTGACTTCAACAATTTGCTAAGCTTCTAGTGTCATTCTAAAGGGATCCAGTATCTGTCTACCTGGGATGACATGGCCGACAGACCACGATGCTTTGCCAGAGATGGCCTGCACCTGTCACCCCTGGGATTCCGGATACTGGCTAAGGTTCTTGCCGTCCCTATAGTGCCTTTTTTAGGCAAGGTTCAAATGACAAATTCAACACCATAACAGGAACAGACAAGCAAAAACTGAGGGTGATGCTACTCAATGCTAGAAGTCTAAATCTCAAAATGCACTCACTTGAGGCACTCCTTAAAATAGAGAACATCGGTATCTGTGCAGTGACTGAGACCTGGTTCAATGCTCCAGAGAGCACTCCTGCACTACCAGGCTATAACTCATACCACACTTTTTGGCCATGTAACCTGGACTGGAACAGCAAAGGCAGAGATGTGTCCATATTCATTAAGGATATCCACACCTCCAGGCTAGTTGCTCAGCATAATGCAGCCAAGGTTATCCAAGTGCAACTAACTCTGGGCAAAACTGCAATCCAAACTGTAGCTTGCTACAGATCCCCCACCATGGCCCAGGACTCCCACTCCTCTTTTCTTGATGTACTTGAAAATATTAGGATTCAACCAAACACCCTAATAATGGGCGATTCTACTACCCCACCATTAACTGGGAAAACTACTCATGTACCAACTCCTTTGCTCAACGCTTTCTGGAATTCATAAACTCCAATGCCCTGGATCAACTTATGTACACCCCCACCAGGAGCAACAATATCCTAGATCTAGTCATTACCAACATGAGTGAACGGTGTTCCACACCTGAAGTCAATGCCTCATTGGTCCGATCTGACCATAGGCTAATTACCCTAGATATCCACATCCTGCTCCCACCTCCCATTAAGGAAACCACGGTAAAAAATTTCTCCAATGGCAACTTCATGCTTCTTAAGACAGAAGTGGTGAACTTCATGACACCCATGCAGATGGACAATACAGTTACGACAACTGAATCCTACACAATTGCACTTTATAAGCACTTACACGAGTGCATGGATCATGCTATCCCAAACAGAACCAAGAAGCTATCCTCCAAGAAAAGGAAGCCAATCTGGTTGCCCCCTGCCATATAAAAAACTGTACAACAGAAGGAAGAAACTGTTGCAAAACAGAGTAAAATCCCATGAGTGGAGGAGCTCCCTGGTCAGCCTCTGTAAGCAGCTGCAATCCCTGATAAAATCCTCCAAAGCTAGTTACAATAACAAAATCGCCACTGATTCTAAAGACAACCACAAAGCATTCTATAGCTATGCCAAGAATCTCAATGGCAACACTCATTTCTGCTCTGAATTACAGCACAATGGCACTAAATATACAGACCCAACTCATATTGCCAACATCCTGACAGATAGGTTTAGTGCTAACTTTACCCCCCCCTCTCATCCCCTAAAGAGCCCATCTCTATACTGGAAGAATGCAAAGTTCCTGTCATCACGGCTGCCAGGTAAAAACCACACTCTCCAAAGCCAAGAACACAGCATCCATGGGACCTGACAACATCCCAGGCTGTGTTCAACATGAACTACAAAACAAACTGGCACCCTACCTAAGTACCATGTTCAATCATAGCCTCAACTCAGGCTTTGTGCCCGCTGAATGGCACAATGCAACGGTTATCCCACTCCACAAGAGGGGAGCCACTACAGACCCCAGGAACTACCATCCCATTAGCCTGATGAGCCTGATCTGCAAGGCCATGGAACGTATCATCATGGAACTTATAAACAAAGACATTGGTAATCTCCAAACTTTGGACCCCACCCAGTTCGGGTTTGTAAAAGGCAGATAATGTCTCCTAAACCTGATGGACTTCTTTGAAGCAGTCACCAAAGCCATAGACAAGGGTAAGATGGTTCACACAGCCTATCTAGTTCTTGCCAAGGCTTTTGACACCATCCCCTACTCTGGAACTTCAGATAAACTCAGTAAACTAGGTATAAATCCCTATGTCACAAGATGGCTTGCCAACTGGCTCACTGACAGAACCCACACTGTGAAAGGAGCAGACTCCAAATCCGACTTCAGACCAGTGACTAGTGAAGTACCACAGGGTTCAGTCCTGGGTCCTCTCCTGTTTGGTATCTACTTCTCTGAAGTACAGGCTAACACAGAAGGACTTTGGCTAATGAAGTTCGCAGATGACTGCAAACTAGGAGCCATAATCGAAAATCCTAACGATGTGGACATCCTACAAAAGGGCCTCACTGAAACAGATGCCTGTTGTCAAAGCCATGGCCTCAAGCTCAATGCCAAAAAGTGCATTGTCATTCCCTTTGGTAAAAACTCTGTACCCATGAACTACAACATAGGCGGTAGTATACTTAACACTGAAAGTGTGAAAAGAGACCATGGGACACAGGTGGACAGTAGTCTCTCCTTTGGTAATCACATTGCCACAGTAGTCAGGAAATCCTTCTATGTGGCTCACCTCATCACAAAAGGTTTCTCATCCAGAAAGAAAAGAGGTCATTGTCCCCCTCTACTCATCACTCATTAGACCCATTATACAGTACAATGCCCCTTTTGGTATGTACCTCACAAGACATCTACAACAACTGGAAAAGCTGCAGAAATACCTCACAAAGAGGATTACCAGCCTCAAACAGATGCCCTATGCAGACCGTCTCAAAAAACTCCAGATTTACTCCTTTGCATATCTCCTACTCAGAGATGATCTCTGCCTAACATACAAAGCTATGTCAAACCCAGAGCTGTTGGACATGCTTCACTTAAAGAAATCCCAATCCCTCCGAGCTACATGCTCTAGGAACCTAAACCTTTAAACTACAATAAACAGAACATGCCAGAGGGATAGATTCCTATCCCAGAGACTTCCCATACTCTGGAATAAACTACCTATCTATATCAAACAAATCTCCTCATTAGCACTCTTAAAAAAAACTTTATGATTGGATGGGAAATAGAAAATTCACCCTGGGGATCACTTCTGTGGCTCTGTTCAACAGTGGCACAGGAAAATAATTTTCTTGGGTGGCAAAAGCCAAGGTACCTTTTTGGCTGGGCTTGTATAGGCCCTAGGGCCGATAGCCTAGTACCTACCTATGAATCTATGAACCTATAAGTACAAAACAAAAGATGTTAAAACACAAAAAATATAAATGCATCCATCACTCATACGCAAAATACATGAAAAAGTAAGGCTTCATTTCAGTACACACAGCTTAATAGAGATTCCCCCAACTGCAAAACTAAGAAAGAACTTGATTAAAATTTCACAGCAGCACTTATCTTTTTGCCATTCTGTAGTATATTACAACATTAAAAAAAAATAAATGTACACTTGTCAAGAAAAAATGGTTAACACTTTTTGGTCTGATATCCACTTCAATTTAGGTCAGGTAGACATCAGAAAGCTTTAGAAAATGTCACTGCTAGTAATGTCAGAACCTATGACCTTGGTAAAAATTTATACAACAGTCTTTTAATCAAATGGTCATCTTTCAGCTTTGAAAAATCCCATTAAATATTCATTAGTAGGTAGAAAAACAACTGCATACTCAAGGAATAACTGTGGTATACATACCCATGTCAACAGCTACAGAGAATAATGCTGACAGTATAGCAATACTTGCATTGTGGAATGAAAAAAAAACATTGTTACTTGTGTTCAAAACAGTGACCTACATTTGCTGCAAGTCAGTTGTGAAAATAGGAAAATGTCTGCAAAGCAAGTAGCAGTAGGTAGCACTATAGAGTACTCTGGATGTAGTCTCCCCCACTATGTTAAACATCTATTAGCTACATGATTAGCTTTATATAATGCAGATTCAAACTTCTCAGCACTGTGAATATACAAATGAGGTGTGAAATCATTAGCCTTCATGCATTTCACAATCTGCACTAAGTGCAGGGAATGTAAACATGGTGTAAGGAACTACATGATTGTATTTGCAAACTCTTCCACTGCAAGGATAAACACTAAGAAGTATTACCTGATAAGTACTTGCAAATGTCAATGATTTTAGTACACTATTTTAAGTGTACTTGTTGCCTACATACTTTTATAAGCTCCAATTATCCTGCTTCTGTCATAAGCTACTTTATCTCTGCCTCCTTCTTCCCCTGTCTATGTTCTCTGCCTCCCTCTCCCCCTGTCTGTGGTCCCTCCCTCCCTCTCCCCTGTCTAAGGTCCCTGTCTCATGCTCCCCCTGTCTATGTACTAGCATCCTTCTGTGGCATTAGCCTTCCTCCTCTACATTTGCACAATGCCTGGCACTGAGCAGCAACTGCAAATGAGCTTGAATAGAATTACACAGTTTATGGCAAAATTGTGTGAGTTTTTGCATTCAGCATCATTACTGTGGTAACCTTCATGCTGCTGGGCTTAGCTATGTATAGTTTGGTTAATTTACTTTTCAACAAGCTGAAGAGCTGAATGCTTACAGTTATGAGGGTAATGAATAGTAAAACACACATTCTCTTTTTCTGCAATCTGTTCTCACATGGGAACTTTGTGAAGTATGAGTTCCTATGTGATGTGTATAGAAAATACTCAGGCTGTAGATATTTCTTGCAATATGCTCAAGGTTTGAATTCGGGTGTATGTCATACTGTTTTTTTTAATGTTTTGCATCATTTCTGTTGGTGTAACTGTTGGTTACACCTTTTTTTAGCTCACCATTGATCTGCAGCTATACTAATGTGCTTTCTTCATATTGTGAAGCCTCTCTTGAACAGATCGTATTTTAAGAATTATAACACAAACAGTAACACAACACAAATATGTCTAGAAAAATAACATTAACTAATGAGTTGATATTTCTGTATTATGTATTCCTGTCACCAACTGTCCACCTGTTCCCATCACTTCTCTGTCATCCAATAAACTTGTTTGATTCAGAACTATTTCCATAAGCCATGTTTCCGCCAGCAGTAACATACTAGGTGTCTCATATGTTTCATAATATACCTCTAGCATGCATATAAGGACTGACTAACCACAACTGCTATGACAAATGTATAAATTATGACAACTGAAACATGACATAAGACACGGCTGTTCTGTATTCCATCAGATTTATACAATTTTGTATGCACAAAATGCTTTTTTCCACAAAAGTCGGCATAAAGCATCATAGACATCTGATAATTCACATTCTACATTCAGAAAAGCATGTCACTACATGTGAGAATCGCAATGCTGTTAGGTTGACCTGTCCTCAATATGCATTTGTCCCGAAGCTTGTGATGCACAGTCCGGCTGTTCAAGTGAATTTTTACAAATTACAAATGTGTTTTTTCATATCATTAAATTTAGACTTCTCATGTGTTGCTTACAACAAATATTGTGCTCTATATATTGTGAAATATTGTCCTCTATATATTGTGTAACTAGATATGTAGGAGGTTCAATTTTCAGTCAGAAACTTGTGTGTATGGTGGGGTGTAGTGATTGGTAAGTAACTCTTCAATGTCAAATGTGCTGTATCTTCCACTGAGAATACATTTAACTTTGAACACACCTCCCTCTGCAGTTTATTCTACATTTAACACAAACTTCTTATATGCAGCACAGTGATGATGTGATCTTGACAAAAGTGCACACTCTCCCTTTAAAATACAGACTTGTTTTGTGGCACTTGAAGCTAATGCTGTGCTTTCTGGAATGTATAATTAGAGAGGCAAGACGTTCAATGGGGAAATTGGGGAACCTGTGTGTGTGTGTATATATATATATATATATATATATATATATATATATATATATATATATATATATGTATATATATAGATCAGTGTCATTTCGCTAAAAATCCATTTCGACGAAAATTTCTGATATAGGGTCCAAATCGCCGAAAATCCATTTTGGCAAAAATAGTACAGACAGTGTATATGCCCTTTTCCCCACTGTAGTGCAATCTTGGAGTGAGAATATTAAAGTAGGGGGGGGTGGAGGGCATAGCCCCCCACGCAGTACAGTTTAATATTGCCTAGTACTGTTTTATATTGTCCAGTCCCTAAAAGGGTAAGTAAGTAGTTTATATCCTGAGTAGGTGGGGGGCTATGCCCCCCACACCCCCCTACATTAATATTCTCACTCCAAGATTGCACTACAGTGGGGGAAAAGGGCATATACACTGTCAGTACTATTTTCAGCTAAATGGATTTTCGGCAATTTGGACCCTATAGCAGAACTTTTCGGCGAAATATCATAGACCCATACATATATATATATATATATATATATATATATGTATGCGTGTGTGTGTGTGTGTGTGTGTGTGTGTGTGTGTGTGTGTGTGTGTGTGTGTGTGTGTGTGTGTAGATATGTGTGTATATGTGTATACATATATATATATATATATATATATATATATGTGTGTGTGTGTGTGTGTGTGTCTGTGTGTGTGTGTGTGTGTGTGTGTGTGTGTGTATGTCTGTCGCATATAGCTTTCTGAACAGTTGTGCTATATCTACTTCCACACAGCAGATTTTAACATGAGAGGGTCTGTCCCCAACCCCTTATCCAACTTTTACCACAAACATCTTCTGTCTATCCCGCTGATGAGGTCAATAGGTCAAAATTGCACACTGTGCCCTAACAACTCTGACTCCCTCTGTGGCACTTCAGGCTAATTGTGTGTTGTAGAGATTGTGTAAATAGAAAATTAGGGGATTTTAATCCAATGCTGGGTATATAATACCTGTGTGTGCACTGTCATGTACAGTTGTGTCTGTTGCAATACTCCTTATGTGAAATTCCAATTAGGTCATGTATTTTGCCTGGTAGAGGATTGTCCTGTATATTTGTATTACCCCCAGGCAATAAACAGTTTTGGAAACACAATGCTTACATCATGCTATCAGAAAATAGCCACATTAAAGTAGTCATATGAATTACCCTCTGGTGCTGGCAGTTGATACTGTGCTGGCCAGACTGCATAAGTACAAAGGGAGGAGGTTTGAATCCAGCAATGATGGATTATTGTCCATGGGTGTTTGTTGTGTTGTTTAGAGAAGACTTGTAATACATGTAGTATTTGTAGCTGTGTAGTTTTACTGAGCACTTCAACCACCTTTGTATAGTTTTTAGAAGAATTGATGTGGCCAAGATATACTCATTTTAGACAAACATCAATGTATGAAAGAATGGTGATGTCATCTATTCAAAATGTGCATTGTTACAACTGTAAAAGTAAATGTTGTGTGGCTTTTGGGCAGTGTTCTATACTTTGTGATCTTAGGTAGTGTGTTAAAATCCAGCCATTATTCCATAGATTTTCTTGTGTCAGTATGTCTATGGATGTGCAGGTAGATAATGCTGTCTGCCAGCTATGTGCTATCTACATGTATGGGTTGGGATTCCTATTACAATGATTTATTTATTTTTTTCACACAGAACTGCTGTCTTTGAGAATGATGATGCCATGGTATGCCATTTGGCTTTCCCATGAGAACTACTAAGGCCTTTCCTGTGATGTGAGGACATGAGATTGTGATCTGTATGCTTATGCTTTAGAATGGAATGTGTTTGAATCCATGATTTTCTACACAATCTGCCTGATTGTCATTCTCCCATCAGAGTGACAACAGTATTACAAATCTCATGTGTCTGGGTATACCTAGCATCAGGCAATGTTGTTTGAGAAACACACACACACACACACACACACACACACACACACACACACACACACACACACACACACACATTGGTCTATATTGAATGTTCGAATATTCAAAATTTCGAATGTCATATGGTCAACACCATATGATCGGATTTTTCAATGTTCAAACGTTGTAATGGAGATTTCTGTACAGGGCGGAATGGGAAGATTTCCATTTTCTGTAATGTAGTGCAATCTCAGAGTTGGTATATTTAAATACTGGGGGGTGTGGGGGTTCAGGTAGGTGTTTAGTGTAGTTTATTTATTTTTTTTATTATTAGATATTTGAACTTTTGAAAGTTCAATCATATGGTGTCATATGACAGTCGATCTTTCAAAAGTTTGTTTATCTAATATAGACCCGAAATATACACACACACATACAGCAATAGAATTTTAAAGAAATGACAGGCACACATCTCTTTTGCAGCACTAAATTGATGTCATGGCATCAAAAATAAAAATAGCTCACACTTGTAGCACCAGTGTGGCACAATGGTGCATTCATTATTTCCAGTATCATACAGTTTCTGTCATCATTTAGTCAGGCGTTCAAAACTAACATTAGCTAACTCCAACATTGCATGTCCTACTGCTGTTATGCATGAATGACATCGCAAAAAGTTTACAAAAATATACTTGTTTGCCTGCCTTTCTAAACTAGTATAGTCCAGTTGTCAGGTTAGTGCTGAATTCAGGGCTGTGTTACATGTTTCTGTGTTTGCCCATACCTTACTTGGATAGAAGGAAGTTTTTTTGTTCACTGTGAGAGAGGGAGCTTTGAGCAGCCTCTCTGTCCCTGGAGGAGTGGTTTCAGCCCAGAAATTAGTAGTTTATTGGCCATTTTAGGCTAATTTCTATCTCTTTCATTTCCCTGCTATAAAACCCGCATTTGCGAGGTTTTTGTGCTAGTATACAGCTCAGCAAGCTCCAGCCTGGTGCCCTGCAGAGTTCTACGGCAGCAGAGAGATAAAAAAGAGACTTTGGAGTGATTAAGTATCATTTTTCTGCATTTTCTTGCTGCCTTTAGCTAATTCCACCTAAAACGCAGATTTTCTAGAGTTTCTGTGATTTAAAAAGCTTGTTTCAGCTACATATTGTACTTATTTTACTGCCTGCACTTTAACAAAGTAATTTTTGTGTTTAAATTATCTGTTTAACTGTTGTAGACTATACACTCAAGTGTGATAGCCATTTCTGTGCATTTAAAGGGGTTTTTTGATTGCATCTGCTTTATTTTCTGAAAAAAACAAAACAAAAAAAAAAAAAACTTGTTTTCCTGCCTTTCTAAGCTAGTATAGTCCAGTTTTCAGGTTAGTGCTGAATTCAGGGCTGTGTTACACGTTTCTGTGTTTGCCAATACCTTACTTGGATAGAAGGAATTTCTCTGTTCACTGTGAGAGAGGGAGCTTTGAGCAGCCTATCTGTCCCTGGAGGAGTGGTTTCAGTCTAGAAATTTGTAGTTTATTGGCCATTTTCGGCTAATTTCTATCTCTTTCATTTCCCTGCTATAAAACTCGTATTTGCATAGGGCAGCACCCGTTAGCTAGGGTATAACTATTTACGGCTCCACAAAGTCTACTCTTCAGTTTTTCCCTTGGAACTAGACAAACTTTCAACTTAAGCACTCAAACCATTCACTTCTCATCCCGGCACTTGCTCAAAACTCATAGCAAACACTAATAAACCTTAGCACTAGACTCCCTATACTGTAGAGAAGGACAAGGCTCTCTTTTCGACCTTTCCAGCCAATCAGTAAAACAGTTCACTGTACCTATCCAGGCATGTCCAAAGGGCAGTTTCAGGTGTACTCTCCGGTCCAACTGGTGAATCTAGGCATTTTGAGGCAATGTTACAATTGCCTCATGTACACAGACAACCCTCTCCTCCTTCCACCAAACACTAATACATGTGAGAGATGCAATTATACAGCCAAACTGGAGCCTAAGCTCTCTCAACCCAAGACTGGACCAGGCAGTGAAGAGGAGAAGGGAATTACTTGCATCACACCACCAATCTCACATAGACTTATGAAACCAGCACTGGCAAAAAACACACATGAATACACAAAAATACTCACGGAGGCTCTAAATAAAAATCTGCAAAAGCAACAGAGCCCTCCAAAGCAGACATCCAAGCAACCTCCACCCCCCCAACACAAACCACGAAACACAAACTTCACAAAACCAGTGTGCCTCGCAATCACAGCCCTTAAGGCAAAATAACATACCCAACAAACTAGTAATAGGTGACTATAGTCAGGCACATTGACGTCCCACTCACTAGGCTGAACAAGGAGAAGGTTACTGTTAGCTGTCTGTCAGGTGCCAGGATCCGCCACATAACACAAGCACTCAGGTCACTCCAGAACAAGTACAAATATGACTCTGTCATTGTCCATGTTGGTGTGAATGACCTGAGCCATACCTCCCTGGACTACATGAAAAGAGACACGGTATAGAGAAAAGATTATCAATTTCAACAACTGGCTAAGCTTCTGGTGTCATTCAAAGGGGATCCAGTGTCTGTCAACCTTGGATGACATGCTCGACAAGCCACGCTGCTTCACTAGAGATGGCTTGCACCTGTCACCCTTAGGCTTTTGAATACTGGCCAAGGCTCTTGCCACCCCCATAGTGCCTTTTTTAGGCAAGGCTCAAAAGACAAACCCATCACCGTAAATACCACAAGTAACAAAAAACTGAGGGTAATGCTACTCAATGCCAGAAGTCTAAACCTCAAAATACACGCACTCGAGGCACTCCTCAGTATGGAGAAAACTGATATATGTACAGTTACAGAAACCTGGTTTAAGGCTCCAGAGAGCACCCCAGCACTACCAGGCTAGAACTCATACCATACATTTCAGCCACAAAACCCGGACCAAAATAAAAAAGGTGGGGGAGTATCCATATTCATCAAGGATACCCACACCACCAGGTTAGTGGCACAGCACGATGTTTCAGAGATCATCCGTGTGCAACTAACAATGGGCAAAACTGCTATTCAAATTATAGCTTGCTATAGATCATTCACCATGTCCCAGGACCTTTACTCCGCATTCCTGGAAACACTGGGAAATATAAAGGTCCTACCAAACACCCTGATATTGGGTGATTTCAATTACCCAAACATTAACTGTGAGAACTACTCAAGTACAAACTCCCTTGCCCAACATTTCCTAGAATTTATAAACTCAAATGCCCTGGATCAACTGGTCAACACTTCCACCAGAAATGACAACATATTGGACCTGGTCATCACCAGCATAGGTGACCGGTGTTCCACACAGTAGGTCAACCCCTCGCTGGTTAGATCTGACCATAAACTAATCACTCTGGATATCCACATTCCACCACCACCCCCGGTCAAAGAAACCACCATAAAAAACTTTTCAAAAGCAAACCTCACATTACTTAAGACCAAGGTGGGAAGTTTCAAAGCCCCCATGCTAAAGGATAACGCTGTCCAAGCTGCAAAATCCTTTACTAATGCACTCTACGGGCACCTACAAGAATGCATGGATCATGCTATCCCAAACAAAACCAAGACTCACTCCTCCAAGAAAAGAAAACCAGTCTGGTGGACCCCTGCTATAAACAAGCTATATAATAGAAGGAGGAAACTAGTACAGAAAAAGAGTAAAATCCCAAGAAGGGAAGACATCCCTGATTAGTATGAGCAAGAAACTACGTTCCCTCATAAAATCATCCAAGGCTAGCTTCGAAAGAAAAATTGCCATGGACTCCAAAGAAAACCACAAGGCATTCGTTAGCTATGTCAAGAATCTAAGTGGCAATTCTCAGATCTGCTCAGAGTTAGTGCAGAATGGTACAAAATACACTGAACTGACTAATATAGCCAACATCCTGGCAGACAGGTTTAGTGCAAACTTCACCCCCCTCTCACGCCCAAAAGGACCCATAACTATACCAGAAGAATGTAGTGCCCCTGAAATCACAGGCACTCAGGTTAAAACAGCCCTCTCCAAAGCCAAAAACACAGCATCAATGGGACTGGATGGTGTCCCAGGCTATGTCCTACATGAGCTCAAAGATGAACTAACCCCTCACCCAAATACAATGTTTAAGCTCAGCCTTTCCACAGGCTACGTGCCCACAGAGTTGTGCACAGCATTGGTTATTCCAGTCCACAAAGGTGGAGCAACAATGGACCCTGGGAACTATCACCCTATAAGCCTGAATAGCTTGGTCTACAAAGCTATGGAGCACATCATCATGGATCTCATTAACAGACATTGGGAACCTCCATACACTGGACTCTACCCAGTTTGGCTTTGTTAAGGGCAGATCATGCCTCCTAAACCTGGTGGACTTCTTTGAGACAGTTCCCAAGGCTATAGACGAGGGAAAGGTGGTCCACACAGCCTACCTATACCACGCAAAGGCCTTCAACACCATTCACCACTCAGGTATTATAGACAAGCTTACCAGCCTGAACATAAACCCCTAAGTCACAAGATGGTTTGCCAACTTGCTCATGGACAGAACCCACATGGTAAGAGTTGCGGGAGCTAGGTCTGACTCTAAACCAGTTACAAATGGCGTTCCCCAGGGCTCAGTCCTAGGACCCCTCCTGTTCAGCATATACTTCTCAGAGGAACAGGCAAGAACAGGAGGACTATGGCTGACCAAGTTCACAGATGACTGCAAACTATGGGCTATAACTGACTCTCCGGCTGATACAGACATCCTCCAAAAGGGTCTCACTGAGACAGATACCGGGTGTCAAAACCATGGCCTCAAGCTAAATGCCAAAAAGTGCATAGTCATCCCCTTTGGAAAAAACAAAGTACCCACAAACTACCACATAGGTGGTAGCCCCATAAATACAGAACATGTAATAAGGGATCTGGGGACCCAAGTAGATAGTAACCTCTCCTTTGATAATCACATTGCCAGAGTGGTTAGAAAATCCTTCTATGTGGCCCACGTAATCACAAAAGGGTTTGCATCCAGATTGAAAGAGGTCATTGGGCCCCTCTACGCATCACTCATCAGACCCATCATAGAGTACAATGTCCCATTTGGGATGTATCTTACAAGACTGGAAAGACCACAGACGTACCTCACCAAGAGGATCACTGGCCTCAAGCAGATGCCCTATGCAGCTCGACTGAAGAAACTTCAGCTGTACTCGGTTGCATACCGCCTACTCTGAGATGATCTCTGCCTGACATACAAGGCCATTTCCAACCCAGAATTGATGGACATGCTCCACCTAAAGAAAACCATATCCCCTCGAGCTACATTCTCCAGGGATCTAAACCTCACCACAATAATACATAGGACATGCTGGAGGGATATATTCCTGTCCCAGAGACTTGCCATGCTCTGGAAAAATATTCCAATCTACATTAAGCAGAGCTCCTTGCTAACCCTCTCCAAGAGAAACCTTGACAAGTGGATGGGAAACAGAAAGTTTACCCCAGGGATCACTTCAATGGCTCTGCTGGACAGAGGCACAGGGCACTAATCTAAGGGGGCGGTGAAAGCCAACACATTCCGGCTACGCTTATAAATGCCTTCAGATAGATAGCCTAGTACCTACCTATGAACCTATGAACATATATTATAATGTGTACAATTACAGTGGGAGAAACATCCCCAATCCCTTTTTTTCTCATACAACCTGCAAATAGTCATATGATGCAATGATTTTGCATAGGTTGATAATCACAGCTTTGATAAGATAACTTATGGGCGGCACAGTGGTGCAGCGGTTAACATTGTCACCTCACAGCAAGAGGTTCTCCGGTTCGATTCTCAGCTGGGGTGCCTTCTGTGTGGAGTTTGCATGTTCTCCCTGTGTTCATGTGGGTTTCCTCCGGGTACTCCGGTTTCCTCCCACATTCCAAAGACATGCATCTGGAGCATTTCTCCCCGGGCCTCCACTGAAAACAGGCTCTGTGGAACCTAGTCGGACATTCCCGGTCAACAAATGTTAAATAAATAAATAAATAAAATAAAAATAAATAAATAAGACTCCACTGTGAAGCATATGATTCATACTCATTTGTAGTTGGTGGGCTGACATAGCTTGCTGTTCAATTCCAGCCAAAAGTAACATTCTCTGAATGTACTGGCATTACACAAACAACTCTGCATGAAGTTATTATTCTCAATTTTATATATTTAATTATTATTAGTGCAATTAATATATGTGCTTCTGTTTTTACTTGCTATGATGCCATTGTTTGCTGTAATGTCTTGTGAGCATGCCTAGTATAATCCTGTATTACATGTGCAACATTTACAAATGGAGACACTGAAGTACTGCAATGTCAGCAGACTTGTGTTGTCCTTTGTCACTCGTGTATTTTGATTGCTATTGTATTACTATTTATGATGCACATGTATATAAAACACATGCTTGTCTAAGGCATATATCAGTGTAATATACTCCCTATCTCTGATTGTCCATATGCATGACAGCTGCTGTACAGTTCATACCTTGTTTATACCAGATAGAGCTGAGGATACAGCACAACATTCAGTTATCACACATATATTCCCTGTATATACATGTCATATTCAATAACTGCACTGTATGCAAATGGCCATAATGTAAAACTGCCCTTGCTAGCTATTATTTCAACTCAGCATGTTATAAATATTAATATCATAGTCAATCCCCTTTCCTACAATGTTGCATTGCGTCCCTCTCACATCCATTGTTAACATGTCTGTTTTTGAGTTATGTGCATGGGTAAATAGTTGTAAACAAAAATATTTATTACTGCCATCATTATAGATGTCTTCCAAATGAAACACTTTTCTTTTTGGCATCATCACATTTGAATGCATTCAATGAGTACATTTTTTCCATTTATTCTCTGCTCATTGTTCAATTTGTATTATGTGTAAATTGTCCCAATTACATGTCCCCTGCATGTATATGTTTAAAAGTGACTTGCCTTTGCTTCATATAAGCTGTCTGCATGTGCTCACATAATATGTTTGCCTATAGGCAAGTGTTTTTGTTTACACTATGTGCTCGTGCTCCCAGCACCATCTCATGGTCACCAACACTGTTCTGGTCATGAAACATTGCTCATGTAAGTGAGATGAGCAACATGCATAGTCCATGAGCACTGCTGCTTATCGAGTTAACTTGCTGCAATCATGTAAGCTTCACATGAAGCCCATTCAATTGTTAATGAATCCAGGGCCTATTTTGTAACCATTTTGTAATTGTCACATTTGGTATAGTACGTCCCATTGGGAGACTCCTGATAATCTTTTCTAATAAGTCACCTGCTCTTTCCACACAGTTCTTCAGCTGTCTATGTATGATTTGACTGTTTCAGTCGTTTTCTTTTCTGTTGCTTCTTTAGACATGAAATGCAATATACAATAGCAGTCTATCTATGTGGAAGAAACATGATGGAGAAGACTTGACGATCCACAATTCACATGGCAGAAGTGACTGGCATAAAAAATAAAGTTATCTGTAATAATAAATTTAACTTTTCTGGCAAAACTGGCTCGCGGGGAGGAAAAGTGATTTTTCTTATCATAAGCTAAATATCCTGAGATGGAACAAGATCTCAGACTGAAGGATGAAAAAGAAACATATTTCAGAGAAAGTAACAGTCTAGGATCTTGGCTGGCATAGACCTTTGAAATGACTACCAGATTAACTCATACTGGTGAATAACCAAGGTATGTATTAAATAACTCAGTAGGTTCTGCAAGACAATGCATATAGTAGATGAAATGGCTGCAAATTCCTCTCTGGTCCCCAAATAGCAAAGAGATTCCGTCTGACATAATAAGTCTTCTGTAAAGAAGAACTATGGAAAGTAGTAGTTATAAAGGTCACCCTTGCTAAAAATGCTGATAGTGTAGCAACTAGAGCAAATTAATTTAGTTATCAGAATGAAACAGTAAAGGCCCAAACGAGGTCTCCTAGAAGTGTGTCAATAGGCATTTATGACAAAGAAGTCAAAATGAAGGTTTAGGGAGAAAATGTTGAAGCTCTGAAACCAGATGAATTTGGTCTATTAAGAAGTACTCAGAGAAACTGATGCTTTAATTTGCACAGAGCTATAAAGGAATTCCTGACCTGAACACTAGAAAAGCAAAGGCATAAATAAAGTCCATATCTGGATTGTATCAGTGCTAGAATATATTCTATTGCTGTTGGGAACATTGATTAGGAGGAAAAACCTGTGACTGCATTCATGGAAGTAATGAAGATATTACAGACCAGCTGTCCCCTTTCATTGTACGTCAGTTTTATCACACTGCATTGAACTTTGTAAAATATACACTATGGGGAAGTGGATTATATAGAGATGATTAATTCAAAGCAGCAAAATTGTGATAAGCAGCATATAAACTCCCAAAAATGGTGACTCAGCATTTTTCAGAAGACATTTTTTAAAACTGGAAAGAAACGGTTCAAGAAGGAAATATACAGGTAGTGGGGGTAGACTTCAATGTTACTTTGAGACCTGAAATGGATAGATTGTATGGTACAGGAACATAATGTTACTGCTTAGGAATTATTGAAAGTAATGATAAAATAATACAATTTAATAAACATATGCAGGATTATGGGGGAGGGGGCATTGTTTACTTTTTTGAGGGCAGAGGGAGTCCAGGGTAGTAGGTTGGACTACTTTCAAGTTAGAAAGATCAAGCAACAGTGACACAGACAGACATATTAGATAGATACATTTTAGACTGGATCGGTTAGGCTCTTGGAGATGGACATGGTACAAATGGAGAACAAAAAAATAAACAGCAAGATAAGTTAAGGGAGGAAATACCCTTAGTATTGATAATGACAATGAGATGGATGCCTTACAAATTTTATGGTGGGAGTGGATGGAAACAGCAATGAGGTCTCAATTAATGGCAGGGGAAGCGAGAAATAGGCACGTTTAAAAAAAAGTGAAACAGAAGGAAGATAGATTAAAAGAATTACAGAACTTAATTTCAAGATTAGGAATCAACTGTTACATCTTGATAAAAGAGGTGTATGGCCTAAAGGCAGAATTGGAGCATTTAATAATCTCACAGGACGAGACAGAGTGTATAAACAGAGGTAATGTCTGGTGGTTGCAAAGGGAGATGAGTGCTAAACATAAAATGTGGTGCATAAAGATAAATGTGGAGAACAATTTGTGGACAGTATAAAAGTTAGACAGGGGCAGGTGATAACCTCACTAGATCAGTTAAGAAAAGGATTTAAATAATATTTTGAAGAAAGTTATCAAAAGTGTGAGGAAGGACAGGTAGCGTAATGGTTCCAGATTACAAAAATTGGCAGGGGAAGCGAGAAATAGGCACGTTTAAAAAAAAGTGAAACAGAAGGAAGATAGATTAAAAGAATTACAGAACTTAATTTCAAGATTAGGAATCAACTGTTACATCTTGATAAAAGAGGTGTATGGCCTAAAGGCAGAATTGGAGCATTTAACAATCTCACAGGACGAGACAGAGTGTATAAACAGAGGTAATGTCTGGTGGTTGCAAAGGGAGATGAGTGCTAAACATAAAATGTGGCGCATAAAGATAAATGTGGAGAACAATTTGTGGACAGTATAAAAGTTAGACAGGGGCAGGTGATAACCTCACTAGATCAGTTAAGAAAAGCATTTAAATAATATTTTGAAGAAAGTTATCAAAAGTGTGAGGAAGGACAGGTAGCGTAATGGTTTCAGATTACAAAAATTGGAAAGTTAGTAAGTTGTAAAGATACAAATTTTACTTCATATGTAGGCAGGGCACACCAGTATACCATGCCAAGATAGGACATTATCCTCTGAAAGAGGATGGGGGGTTCATAGTATTTAATATGGTAGAATGGATTAGGCTTCTTCAAGAAGAGGGTTAAAATGCTTAACTTTGGGGGGGGGGCTCTATAGAAAAACTGTATGGTGAATACCTAGGGGAAAAACTGTGAAACAGGTCTTAAAAAATATGGAGGCATGGGAAGGAAATTACTGATATATAACATTACCTAGGACCATTTAAAAGTCAAGGAAAAAGTCCCCAGATGAGTGCAGGTAGAATAAGAAAAAACAAGTATAAGTGTTTGGAAACAAATAATGGAATTAGGTGCTCCAAATAAATATGACACTGAGCAAAGGAGAAGAATGCACCTTTACCAAAAGCTACAATTGCACTTTGAAACTTTTAATACTTTGATGAGGGTTCATATGGCCTGTCCCCACACCAGCCAAGAAGACAATAATAGAGAGGCTCAGTGAAAGAAATGGTGTAGTATAAAACAGGGAAGAGACGGCTTAATTCATAAGAATATTAGACAACTTAGGAGTGTAAAAATATAAGTGAAATTAGAGAGGCTATAGAAAGATTTACTATAAACAAAGATGTGATTCAATATGAATGGAATTCAGTATGGGGAAATACCCACGATCCTAAGAAATGGCCTTATTATTAGAATCAGCAGATGACGATATTACACTTGTGGTAAAATACATTTAATAAGATAATGCATGACAGGGAAGTTATGAAAGTAAAGTGCTGGAGATATGGAACACAGGATGCAGGGATGCTACATATGTTTTGACAGATTAGTAAGCAGGGAGTAGAAGGAGGTTGGGTTGAAATATCTGGAAAACATATAACCTTATCATTGGAAGGTTTGAGATTGAGGACAGAGAAAGGAACACCAGGAAAGGAAAAAAGAAGTTGATTACCAGATTGTTGTTAGCATTTGTTCCAAAAATGGTACTTGCAATAGAATGGAAAATGATGAATGTGGCTAAGGTAGGGAATGTACTTACAGAATATTTGAAACTGAACAGAAAGGTCGAGCACTATTGCAAACTAGAATGTGATGGAGGGAAAACACCCTAAAAGTTAAGTTTTATTGACATATTTTTATTGGAATATAACACTCACAGGCTATTAAGCAAATTACACATTTAATGGGAAAATGTAGACAGAATCATCTGTTTTTTATATGCAACCTAGCAATTTAATTAACAATACAAATTTAAGCTACCTTAAATTGTGTCTCAGGGATCATTTTATAAATCCTTGAATGTCTTGTGTTCACTCAAAATTCTTTTTTTATTTGTTCATTTAAGAAATTATACATTTTTAATTTTATGTGAAATGTTTGAAGGAATATAATGTTTCCAATGGAATTTTTTTTTCAAAATCTGTTGTTAGTGTTCCCCCATAACTGCACATCCTAAAATATTTATATATTCATTTACTTAAACCCCATTATTCTTCCTTTAAATCATACCTGAAAGAATATCTATCCAATAAATGGATCTGTCAATGCCCTATGCCAATTTAGTTCACTGTTCTTTTGTAATAACTGGAATGTAATACTAATTTCCTATGTCCCATCCTATGAGCACTCTTACCTTACCCTTTCTTCTGTCATTCATCTGTAAACTATATATACCAACTGCTACTTCTATTCTTTTCTTTACTCTACCCTTTCCCCTTAATGTAACAATAACTGTATTCTTTTGATAACAGCTTGAGTTAAACTTCACATTGTTTTATAATATATGTTTATCTGCTTTTCCTTTACAAAAAAAATGTCTCTTTTTTTTATTTGTTGGTTGTGATGATCGCATTTAAATTTCAATGAAAAAATTGGAACCTTGCCAATATGCTTCTGGAACTCTTTTCCCTGGGCTTCTGTTGAATATGGGCACATGCCCAGTTGGACTTTCCCAGTAAACAGATGTCAAATAAGTAAATAAATAAATACATAAACATTTATTTATTTTTGATATACCTAATATACTGTAAAGCAATTGAAAATCATCATACTCAAAACAAGGGAAAATAGAATCTTAAGGAAAGGAACTTGATTTAACTTTAATACAATAAGCATTCAGTGATCAAAATCTAGTAAAGACTTGTCATCTATATTTTACCTTCCACAGAACTCAACAAAGCTTATATATTAGTATGAGTAAATATATTACAGTTGTTCTAAGATGTTATATTGATAGCATTAGGCTGCATGCTGACTTGTGACATCTTGGATTTGGAAAGGGTGCAACTCCCCAGTTTCATCAACTCGTGCACCAATATGCCTACATGTAACTGGGAACCACTGTTAACACCATTGGCCAGTTCAACATGCTTCTTCAGCTGCTTGAAAGATGCCCATCACTTTCAAGATAATATGACAGCAAGCTTCCCTGAACTTATAGACATCAACTTCAAGATCGCACAATACAGTTGAGAAGAACCACGACAAAGCAACACACTGCATTCTTGAGCAATCACGTATTTTACTCTAAAACAACCAAGCAAGTGTTTAGAGTTATCATAGAAATAAGACAGATAGAGAAGTCCAGTAAAACATTGTGCCTATTTAAAAAGCATGCCCTCTGTTACTGTTATGGACCCCTTTCTCCAGCAATTTCTTTACGGGGAAGTCATAGGCTAATTAGTTTTAAATGTTGTTTAGTTCCTGACCTGAGCAAAACTAATGTTGAGTTTAATGACTGCAAGTAGATGCTAACTGAGCAGATGGTGGCAATCTTTTTTTCTGAGTCTGTGAGAAGTAAATGGAAATAAAATGTAACAGGATTCAAATGTAGCTATTGATCAAATGATGTGGCACATGAATGGTATGCAGTTCTTTGTTGCAGGTTGCTAAAATGCAGAAGAATTTTGTATTTTCAGCTAGTGATACTTTTAAATCTTTAAGCTTTACCTCAGTAAGTAAATCAAGTTGTGTACAGGTGATGATCTTTCATCAAAGGTCCTGCTGTGCTGCCAAATGGCTAAATCCATGTAGTCTCTTCTACCTTGAGACAATAAAAATAACAATGCCATTTAGTAATTATACTGAGACTTGTAAGCTGTTTGGCTCTTATCAAAGTCAGGCATCAGCAGGAAAAATAGCTGACCTTGCACTTCCATGAAAGGAACAGAAAAGAAAACAATAATGTGTATTTTGATAACGCAAATACAATAATGAAAAAGCTATGAGTAATAAATGCAGACATCTTCTAATAGGTGGTGACTGAATAGAGTTGTTGGCAGGGGTCTTAGCACTGCATTTGTTGCCCCTGTTTGTTATTCACATTCAAGGAAATTAAAAGTAAACTGTAGCCTTGGGTTACCTGAAAGGCAATGAAGTATGAAAAAAGCATGCCTTTTTTCCCGAGCCTTTTAAAAATCTTTCTCTCTGTTCCCTTTGCTGCAGTATTAGTGATAGAAGCACAATGCAGCTTAATAAACAGCAGTGGAGAAGGTGAGTGGAAAACAACATGCTGCTACTGTAATGAGAGCAACAGGCTCGATCCTTTCCAGGTGACTGGTGCTGCAATACAGCCAGTATTATGTAAATCAAGTGCCCTTCATGTATTCCTCTGTAATATTAAAGCTGTTTGTGAATTCACTGGAGGGAAAATGTGCTGGTTGAGATGGCATAAGAATAGAACATTTATCTATAAATCCTCTGGTGTTCTACTGTAGGCAGGGATCCAGTACAAAGCTGCGCAGTTAATTTGCAAACCTTGTTGCTGTAAACAAGTTGACAATTAAGGTCTGACCCTGACATGAAATTTCCCATCTATATTCTGACAAGAACTAATTTATTTATTTGTTTAAGTAGAAAATGAGTGTGCACTGCCTAATATTTCCTTTAACTTGTGCTTATAGGGAAGTGTGCAAGACTGGTGAACTCAGATCAAATGCTAATGCATAAAGAGACAAAAATGGAATTCACTCATGTTTTTCAGAATTGGTTTCCACTGGGAGTACAACTTGTTCTTTTGTTTTCACACAACAATGCACATAGTTTCAGTCCTCTATCCTTCAACATAATATAGCCAGTTCTGAGATCAACATATTTAAAGGAAATGAGATTTCCTTCATGCAATACAACATTTGAAGAAGTACTTCACTGAAGAACTTTTGTATTAAAAACACCCATGTTCTCCTTTGCTGATGTCCTTATTTGAAAAGCACCAAACAGTTAATGGGACCTTGGAGTCTGGGCAGAATCTGAACTACAGACAGAGTGCACTTAATATTGCACTCTTACAGCAGTCCGTAGCATGTTTTCTTGGTCACTAAAGTTTCAACTTATAAAAATGAAGTTGTGACTGGTTACTACTTACTTGTATCTGTTAACTAGGATGTCACACTGATACAGCTACAAATTCTTCAGATTCTGCTCAGGAAGACTAAATTGTTAAGTCACTTGGATAGAGTCATAAAAGAGGCTGCGAGCTGTGGGACTCAAACCCTCACTACAAGGAGCATCTCATAAACAGCTGCTGGAATTAAACCTCTTTGCTAACTGCTAGACAAATACTGTGTCTACTTCTAGATACCATATTGATCTAATATATTAAGAACTGGTGAGATAGAAAACAATAAACCTTATAAACCCTATTTAATATGTAGGATCTGCTAAGCACACTTGCAGATGCTTCTCAACTCTCTCTCTCTAATTTTACTTCACAATTCTGCCATGACCCATGTACAATTTTTTGAATTTCTGGTAAATCATCCAGAATTACAGTGAGTCCATGACACCTAATATTAAAACGTCATACTTATTTTAATTTGGAAAATACAAAGTGATGAAAAATCTGTTGTTACACTAGCCTTTTAAGTGTGGGCTTCATGCAGCAAATGTCAGAATGGCATCTAAATAGCATGTTAAATAAGAACTATTGTCATAGAAGCAGGAGTTGCTTCATACAATACTGCAGCAGGCAAGCAAAACCATGATAAAATTTAAATATGGGCATAAAACCTCTACCTCTCTCCTTATGTCTCTACACAACCACATACACACACACACACACACACACACACATATATATATATATATATATATATATATATATATATATATATATATATATATATATATCCCTTGTTGGAAGGCAGCAACAAACACGTTATGATAAAAAGCAAATAACAAACTGGATCGTAGTAGAATAAAATTAAAATGTATGCTTTAATATAATAAAACAAGTTACGTAAGCACTTTCATGGAACCTATTGTCTGCTTCATCAGACGTTAAAATGTTCCAGACAATCCTTTCTTTTTATACACAATCTATTATCTGTTAATTGCCTTAATTAATTCATCCAAAACAATTAGTATTTAAAGATGTATACACAATTCATTCCTATTATGCATTCTTGATCTCTGTTGAAATATAAGATGTGTGGCATAAATATATGATATGACATAAATATATTACATATAATGAACTATCATATTGAAAATGCTCTAACATATGTTGGCTATAATATAAAATTGCATAACTATAAGTTAAAATTCATATTATATAGTAAAACAAACGTATTAACTTTGTGACAACACATACATGCTGAAACAAAAACACTAAATCCAGACAAACAAATATGTTAATGAATGTGTGAGTACTAATTAATGTTTGTATAAGCAATGTATATATGTACAAACGTAATTCATTTATAACCTCTTGCTTTCAAAATGGGTTTAAGGGATATAGCATCATTTAGTCCTCTGCCTCTGTGTGCTGCTAACCTAAAAATCCATTTTAATTCTGCACTCTCAGTTTCATTAACAATATCTCCATTCCGTATATTATCATATTGAATATGCAATATCTGGAAGAGAAAAGTATGATGATGTCCAAACCTCTTAACATGTTTGGCTATGGCATTATATTCTTCCTGCCTTTGAATACTGTAGTTCATAGGTTCATAGGTTCATACTAGGCTATCTGCCATTATTTTGCTGTGCCTCTGAGTGACACTGAGGTAATCCCATCTCCCATCCATTGGTCAAGATTTCTCTTGAACAAGGCCAGCGAGTGCTCTGCCTCACATGTGCGGGATTCTGTTCCACAGCATAGGAGTCTTTGGGTGATGAATCTACCCCTCCAGCTCTGATGGATCTAGATTTTTGAGGTGAAGCATATTCATCAAATCTGGGTTTGACATGGCCTTGTATGTTAGGCAAAGGTCACCTCCTGAATAGAGCTGGAGTTCTTTCAGTCGGGCAGCATAGGATAGATTTTGAGACCCTTTATCCTTTGGTGAGGAACTTTTGTGGCCTCTCCAGCTGCTGCAAGTGTCGGGTCAGATACATTCCAATGGGGCATTGTACTCAATCATTGGTCTGATGAGTGATGAGTAAAGGAGACTATAACCTCCCTTGATCTAGATGAGAATCCCTTCATGATAAGGTGGGCAATGTAGAAGGTCTTCCTAACTACTTTAGCTACATGGGTGTCGAATGACAGACTACTATCAACCTGGGTCCCCAGGTCCCTGATAACTTCTTCTGTGCTCAGTGGATTGCCTCCTATTTGGTAGCTAGGGGTAACCTTGTTTTGGCATTTAACTTCTCTGGCACCAGTTATCCGTTTCTGTGAGACCCTTCTGAAGGATATCTGTGTCAGATGTGTTTTCTACTATGGGCCCAGTTTGCAGTCATCTGCAAACTTTGTCAGCCATAACCCTCCTGTGTTTGCTTGTACTTCAGAAAAGTAGATGCCAAACAAGAGTGGCCCAGGACTGAGCCCTGTGGGACACCACTTGTGACAGGCTTTGAGTCTGACATGGCGCCAGCAACTCTGACCCTGTGGGTTCTGTCACTCAGCCAGTTTGCAACCCATCTTGTGATGTATGGGTTAACATTTAAGCTGATGAGTTTTTCAATGATACCCGAGTGGGTATTGTATCGAAGGCCTTAGCCAGATCGAGGTAGGCTGTATGGACTGCCTTTCCCTCATCAATGGCTTTGGTGACTGTTTCAAAAAGTCAACCAAGTTTAAAAGGCATGATCTGCCTTTGACAAAGCCAAACTGGGTTGGATCCAAAGTCTGCAAATTCCCAATGTCTTTATTTATGAGGTCCATTATGATCCTCTCCATGGCTTTGCAGATAAGGCTTGTCAAGCTAATGGTCGGTGGAGGCACCGCCTTTGTGAAGTGGGACCACAGTTGCATCCAGAGGTAAGACTTTGATTAAACAGCTGTCCTAGCTGTGGGTTTAATTCCTCATTGAGTTCATGGAGCACACAGCCGGGGACACCATCAGGTCCCATGGATGCTGTGTTTTTTGCTTTGGAGAGAGCAGTTCTCACTTGGGGGCTGGAGATGTTTGGGGGGCTGCAATCATTTGGTATAGATATCTCTCCTTTTGGGGGGGAGGGGGGTGAGAAGTTTGCACTGAACCTGTCAGCCAGTATGTTGGCAATGTCTGTAGGATCAGTAATCTTCACATCATTTTGAACTAGTTTTGAGCATATCTGGGAGTTTCCTCCTAGGTTTCTAACATAGCTAAAGAAGGCCTTATGATTGTCTTTTGAGTCTTTAGCTATTTTCTCTCGAAATTTGCTTTGGATGATTTTATGAGAGCTCTTAGTGTTTTACTTATAGTGATCAAGGGTGTCTTACCTTTTAAGGATTTTGCTCTATCTTGTAGTAGCTTCCTCCTTTGTTGTAGAGTTTGTTTATGGCTGGGGTCCACCAGACTGGACGCTTGCCTTTGGTACAAAGAGTCTTTGTTTTGCTTGGGATTGCCTTATCCATGCAGTCCTGCAGGTGCTGGTAGAAGGCATTTGTAAGTGATTCAGCGGCTTGAGTACTGTTTAAAGGAGACCACACTAGTCTTTAGAAGTGTGAAGTCGGCTTTTGGGAAGTTCTTTACTGTGGTCTTTTTTATTTCAGTTATGGTCCCTTATGCGTTCTTTCAAAGTTCTGTTTGTTTTGCCTACATAAAAACAGAAACAGAAAGTGCAGTGGGCAACATACACAACATTTTTAGTATCACAACTTTCTGTATTTCTCAGCTCCCAGAGATATCTACTATCAGGTTGTTTAAAAAACCTGGATTCATCAATGAATCTGCAATATATATACACATATGGGCCCCCCCTTCATATAAACAAAATCCCACTTACCCGGCTTTCATAATATCAAGCTGAGAACAATGAATGTCCAAAACACCGACTGCTTGGAATACTGACATGTAACTAAAGGTAAGTAACTGCTTGGCCAACATGTTGACCTTTGCTCCTGACCTCCACAGTAGTGTAATGTCAGAGTTAGTATATTTAGGTAGGGGGATATGGGGGGGCAAAGCCCGACATGTCGCTGAGTTTTCTTTGCTTCCATTTCAGTTTGTTTGTTAGGTTGGCCAATGGGTTACTTACCTTTAGTTAAATGTCAGTGTTCCAAGCAGTCTGTGTTTTGGACTTTCTGTGTTCTCGCCTCAATGTTATAAAAGTTGGGTAAGTGGGATTTTGTTTATGTGAAGTAGACCTATAGATATATATATATATATATATATATATATATATATATATATATATATACATACATACATATATATGGATCTAGGACGTCCGAATCGATAACAACCAAAAAAGAATGAATGTTCAAATTAGCGAAAAATACTACAGGGAAAGGAAGCTTTTGGCCACCTTACAAATGACACACACACCGCAATATGTCAAACACACCTGGGCAGTGGGCTGTGCCTCCCACATCCCCACTTCCCCAACTATATATACTGACTCTGAGATTGTGCTACAGTGGGGAAAACAGCAGTTTCCCAACACTGACCAACTGCTTCCTCTCCCTGTGGAATTTTTCGCTGATGTGAATGTTTGCTTTATTGAACATTTGCTCTTTTCATCTCGACAAAGAGTTTCGGCAAAGTTTTGTTTGTCTGTGAGTGTATGTGTATTTTAAGATTAAGGTCAGGGTTAGTTAAGGGGTAGATGCAGTTTTGTTAGTGTAAGTTTTTTCATGTTTGTGTACTTAAGTGTATGTCTTATGTAGTGACAGTGTTATGGGATGGTTTTTATTAAGTTAAGATATAGGACTAGAGTTGAGGGAAGGAACAGTGTTAGGGCTTGTACCAACTATAAGGTGGTACAGGGGCACGGTGCCACATTACATTACGTTAAAATGCAATGACTCCACTAATATGCTCCAGTATTCTTGCAAAAATCTTCCTTGAGGTTTTACCTTATAAAAAAATGTAATACGTTAAACATAATGCATAATATACCACTATTTTTCTGTATAATAAAAAAACAGAGCATAAAGGATTAGTCCAGACAAAATCACCTTTGCTACCAGATCTAAGAGACTTTCTTTTTCTGACACCCTCCCTATGAGAGGAATAAACACCTTGGTGAAGTTTCAAGTAGTTTATTCAGTTAAGCAGGTAGATTGACTCAATTTCTTGTTAGACCTGTCACCCTCTGGGTCACAGGTTGGGTAGCAGACCTCACTCAAACTCTGTGGATTACCTCTGTTAACCTTTTCTTTATAATATGCTATATTATATAAAGGGCCACAACTTCTTTTTATAACTGGGAGGTAAACTAACATGCCAGCATTATTAAATCTACAGTCTTTACATACCCCACCAGGATAGGTTTCATTGTCTTTATTAATTTTGCACTTCTTATCAAAATGATTATTTTCAAGACTATTCTGCAAATTTGCACCCCCTCTTATTCTTAAAAATTGTACCATTCCTTTAACTTTGCAAAGATTAATATTACCTCTAATTAAATGCCAATCATATTTTTCACTTCAAAAGAATCAATACTTTATGTGATGGCACTATATAGCTGATATAAAATTATTTTTACTTTCATTCCATCTTTCATCTCAACATCACTATGTAACAGTGGTTTTTAATGCACATCTTTGGAATTCTAAGCTTCAAGAAATAATTCTGGAAACATAGTTTGTTTTACACCGCCTTTCAATAAAAATGTTATTTAATGAACCATTTCATCCAAAAATGTATCCTATTAAATAATCTCTAAATTATAATAACGTATATAGTTAGGACAATTTTATAACATACTACAGTTTT
>NC_056748.1:216254583-216382083 GCF_019279795.1 Protopterus annectens
ATTATGTATCATGTTTAACATGTAATGCTTTTTATATAAGTAAAACCTCAAGGACTTTTTCTGCTAGAATACTAAGGGCTGCTTCTTGTCATTGTGTTTAAAATCTAGTTCCTATTATATAATGGAAGGCGCAATCCTTCAAATGTGTCTTGATCAAACTTGAAAGCACGAAACAGCAAAATAGTGAAACAGCATGTAAGCAATTTCTTTTCCTGGGAAAGAAATTGCTTGGCCGCCTCAGTTATATTGCCATTTTCCTCATGGAAGTGTGATCTCGGTGTTGGTATATTTAATTGTGGGGGGGGGGGTGTAATGTTTTGAAGTTTTTATTTATTTTTTTTTGTGGAACAGTGATTTTTTTTTTCCCCTGGGAAAAAATCGCTGTTCCAAGTGTTCAGGATTGTAAGCTTTCACTTACAAGGGGTTGATAAATCAGTGTTCACTTTTTTAAGCATTCGCTGATTTAATATAGACCCTTTAAAATCTTATATCAAGAACCAAAAGTTAGAGATGCATTTTCTATTACTTTATCTCTAGCATGGATATTAGACTGCAAAAGCAGGAAATCTTGGTGTTTTCTTTATAAAGGCAAAATGAGAAAAACACTGAAGGAGCACAGGCCTGAGAATACTGGTTAAATCTAATATTTTACTAAGTGCTGGTTAATTTCAGTCATTTGAATCTTCTTTAGATTTTGTCATATAGCAAACAAAGAGCCCATCACTACCAGATAACTTGTCCATCTGCTCAACTAAAGAAATAAATATTGACAGCTGTACATTCTTATAAACTTGAAATGTCTGTTATAGGTTCATAGGTTCATAGATAGGTACTAGGCTATTGGCCCTAGGGCCTATATAAGCCTAGCCAAACAGTACCCTGGCTTTTGCCACCCAAGAAAATTATTTTCCTGTGCCCCTGTCAAGCAGAGCCACAGAAGTGATCCCCAGGGTGAATTTCCTGTCTCCCATCCAATCATCAAGATTTTTCTTGAAGAGTGCTAATGAGGAGTTTGTTTGATATAGATAGGTAGATTGTTCCAGAGTATGGGAAGCCTCTGGGACAGGAATCTATCCATCCAGCATGTTCTGTTTATTGTGGTGACAAGGTTTATGTCCCTAGAGCATGTAGCTCAGAGGGATTGGGATTTCTTTACATGGAGCATGTCCAACAGCTCTGGGTTTGACATAACTTTGCATGTTAGGCAGAGATTACCTCTGAGTAGGCGATATGCGACAGAGTAAAGCTGGAATTTTTTTAGACGGTCTGCGTAGAGCATCTGTTTGAGGCTGGTAATCCTCTTTGTGAGGTATTTCTGTGGCCTTTCCAGTTGTAGATGTCTTGTGAGGTACATACCAAAAGGGGCGTTGTACTCTATAAAGGGTCTAATGAGTGATGAATAGAGGGGAACAATGACCTCTTTTTTCCTGGATGAGAAACCTTTTGTGATGAGGTGTGCTGCATAGAAGGATTTCCTGACTGCTGTGGTGATGTGATTATCAAAGGAGAGACTACTGACCACCTGTGTCCCAAGATCTCTTATCACACTTTCGGTGTTAAGTAGACTACCACCTATGTGGTAGTTCATGGGTACAGAGTGTTTACATAAAGGAATGACAATGCACTTTTTGGCATTGAGCTTGAGGCCATAGCTTTGACACCAGGCATCTGTCTCAGTGAGGCCCTTTTGTAGGATGTCCACATCGTTATGATGATAATTTATGTGCATCATGGACTGAAAGCAGAGGCAGGTGCTACCACTGTGATTTAGATAAATCTCCTTACCACTAAAGTGTTGTATTTATTTGATAAGTGATATGGGTTTAAAATAAAGACATACACAAATTCTTGAATATATCATTGTTGTTGAGGGTTTTAAATAGTGCCTGAGCAAGATTTCCTGAGATAAATAAATAATAATAGCAGCAACTCAGCAACTAAGTATGTCACAGCCCAGACAGTAAACCAGTGCCTGGGAAAGTACTGTTGGTATTTAAATAACTCATCCTCTTGCAGCACAATGAATTAAAAGAAATGTTAAACCCCGAACACCAACACACTATGACCTTAATAATGTGATCACTGTATTTGACAGTTGGTCTAAGACCTAGACATGCAAAGTTGTTTCTTCCTCACAAAATCCAGTACTTGTTTAGATGGCTGGTCAGTTTAGAAAATTAAGGTCAACCTTGCAGTCCTCAAATAGTTTTCTTAGTAAAAGAGGCCCCCATTTAATTTAAAGTATACTCTCCAACACTGCAATGGAGCCATGATCTAAATGAAGTTCTTGGGCTTTATCCAGGATAAATAAATAGTAAAGAGGACCTTGATGTGTGCCTCTTGGATCTTCTAAGCCCTGCAATCTAATGTCTCAGAAGCACATTTGATTTTGATATTCTAGAATCATATATCTGTAAAAAAGGATAATAAAAAACATAATTTCCATTCTGTAAATTACTCTTTTCTCAGATACCCTGTGTAGTTAAGAGTAGGATGTGACCTCCAAGAGGTTATAAGCTATCCAAAATACAGTAAGTTCTCACCCCAAAAGTGGACCACACCATATCCCTTCATCAAGCACATTGCTAAGATTATTGTGAGCCATCAACTGCTAAAGTGTTGGTGGTGTATTACTCTTTAAGTTGTGATGTCATCAACTTACAGACCTGTGACTGTGTTTGGAGCCACAATTGTCTTCTAAACTGTTATATCATTATATTACATCAATGTTACTTTTCCAGTATCTAAGCAGAAGGTGAGTGAATGGTGAATGATTGAATACTCTTAATACATACTACCTTGCTCCTGTTGAAGGTAAGACCCAGTTCTAAGGCCTCTTATAGATGGTCATCATTATTTACATCATCCATCCATCCACAACCCCTTTTTCTCATGTTTTGCCCATGGGGTCGGGGTGTCACTTCAGTAGTGATTATCATCTAGATCCAAAGTTTACACAACCAGGTGGCTAGACCTGCAGTGGTAGTTCTTCCACACCACACATTTGTATGTACACTCATACCAATGACCAATTTAGAGTGTCCAATCCACCTATTGCATGTCTTTGGAATACAGGAGGAAACTGGAGCACCCAGAGGAAACCCACACAAACACAGGGAAGACATACAGACTCTGCACAGGAGGCACCCCAGCTGAGAATCAAACCAGGTAACCTCTTGCTGTGAGGTGACATCATGTCCATAGTCAAATACCTTGAGAGACTTCAGGAATTGTTATGTACTTTATCTTGCTTGGAGAGTTGAAATTTGTTGCTTGATTTAGGTGTAATGTCAACAGGAAAATAGATGATATCATTTTAGATATAACATTGAAATGTGCTTGGTAGGCTAATTATGGTGACTGCGCTATCAAGACACATGGACCTGTTGTTAAGACTATAACATTTTGAGCTACATATAAAATACTGAATTTCCCTACTGTCGGCATTATAAGTTCATTGGTTAACGACCACTGGGGCCCTTATAAGACTAGCCAAACATCCTAAAAGTATACTGCAAGTTTATGTTCCTTAAAGGTCATGTTAAGGGATATATGTTAGCTAGAGGAAGTTTTACAGGCAGCCTTTGTTCATTAGAGGCAAAGGTGCTAGAGCCAGGGTGTATTTCCAATTTTCCATCCACTGGTCCAGGTTTGTTTTGAATAGGGTTAGGGAAGAGCTCTGCTTCACATGCATGGGAAGCCTGTTCCAGAGAAGGTGAATTCTCCAGAGACACATACCTGCCTTTCCAACATGTCTTATCTATGTTACAATCAATGTTTAAATCCCTATATCAAGTAATTCTGATGCTATTCATTTTTCAGATGTGCAATAGTTATATCATTTTGAGATCCAATGATTCCTTGCAAGCCAGGCATAGGGCACCTCTCAACAGTCTGTAGGAAACGAGACAGGGCTATGAAGTGATCTGCACAAAGCATGCTGCTTATGACCTGTATTTTTTGTGAGGAACCTCTGTGGACATTGCAGTTGCTTCATATGCCTGGTCAGGTACACACAGAAGGGAGCACTATACTCAGCGATTGGCCTAATGAGTGCCAAAGGATTCACTTTAGAAGCTCGAAATACTGAAATATCAAAATTCAGTATTTCAAACCCATAAAGTGGAATCCTGAGAACAGTGAAAGCTCAGAAGCATGAAATTCAAAACCTCGAATACCGGCAGTTTTGAATTTTGTGCTTCTGAGGTTTTGCTGTGGTTATGGATTTAGGTAAGTGTGTGTATGTTAAGGGTTTTGGGTAGGGGCTGCGGTATGTTTCAGTGTGTTTTGTTGCTGTGATGTGTGTGTGCGAGGAGAATGTAGCATGTGTGGTGGTATTTTGTGTGTGTTTATGTGTAGTGCGACCTCTGAGTGGGAATATTTAAGTAGGGGGGTGGGGGATGCAACCCCCAACATAGGGGGTGCAGGGGGGCTTGCCCCATCCCCCTGTTTTTATATAGTAGAGAGCTTGTGTTTGTGTGTGTGTGTGTGTGTGTGTGTGTGTGTGTGTGTGTGTGTGTGTGTGTGTGTGTGTGCAGTAGAAGTGCAAAATTCAAAATCTCCAGTGTGTGAGAGTTTGATTTTCACGGTTCTGAATTTTCGTAGTTTTAAAAATTCAACTTTATAGCTTCAAAATACTGAATTTCGATATTTCAGTTTTTCAAGGATATAAAGTGAATCTGTGCCAAATACAGTGGAACAACTACTTCCTTGGATCTAGCTGCCATGTCCTTGCTTATAATTTAAGCAACACAGAATGATTTCTCTACTGCCTTAGACACATTTGTTTGAAAGCAAGGTTGCTATTTACATACACGCACGAATCATTGACTACTGGGTCTATTCTTAGGGATGTGTTATTGATTAGGTAATTTCCTAGTGTAGCTGATTTCCCCATGGTTACTATTATGCATTTCTTTGAAATGAGTTTTAAGCTATGGGTCTGGCATTGGTCATGGGTTTGTGTTAGTCATTCCTGTAGCATTAGTGTCTTGGAGGTGGGGATTCTCCCACTGCTCCTAGTTTAAATACTGTTACACATGGAACTGGAAATAAATTATTAAATATTTTAAAACTTTTCAACTGTGGCTGGTGCCACTCTAATAGTTGTAGCCATGGGCTATACTACCAATTAGATAATAATATTGCACAGTAATAGATCTGTGACCAGCCCCAGACTGACTGTGATCTCTGTCTGCTCTTAAGAGAAATTGTACTTTACTGTGTGTATTTGTTATCCTTTCCTCCTATATGAGAAGCCCTCTCTGGTGTTAGTGGTGAGGATAGAGGCTCCTTATCTGCTGGGCCAGGGCACAGGCATCACAGACTCCACTAGTGACCATCTTCCTTGTGAAGGTGATCTCCCAGTGTGTATCCATAAGTTTGTTTACAATATCCTCCATGGGGTATTATATCAACTGGCTCCCTATTATGCTGTCACAGATGCAGGTTGTCGAATGCATCTTTGTCAAACTGAAAAGCGTGAAAAGGCAAAATAGTGAAGCGGCTTTTCAGCTAATTCTTTCCCTGGGAAAGAACTCGCTTGGCTGCTTTTTCTACTTTGCCATTTTCAGCACTGTAGTGAGATCTCAGAGTTGGTATATTTAAGTAGGGGGGTGTGGGGGCACAGTCCTCCATGCCAGGGGATGTGGGTGGGTGAAGCCCACCACATTATGTAATGTTTTACAGGTTTTTTTTGTTTGTTTCGGAACAGCAATTTTTTTTGCTTACATGGGGTTGATTATTTGTCATTCGCTCTTCTGAGTGTGTGATATCATAATACAGCCCCATATCAACTACCTTAGTCAGGTCAAAGTAGGCAATATGCACCATTTTGCTGTCATCCACTGCCTTGATGACCATGTCAAGGAAGTCCACCAGGATGAGTAGGCATTGTCTGCCCTTGAAGAAACCATAAAGGGTTAGACCCAGTGTTTCAAAGATTTCTATGTCCTTATTAATCATTTCCATGATATTTCATTCCATAGATTTACATGAGAATAGTCAGACTTAAGGGTCTGCAGTTCCAGGGGTTCCAGGGGAGGGATGATCATTCAAGTTCTCCATTCCTGTGGCATAAAATCTCACTGGAAGCTACAGTTGAAAGAGTGACTCCAGTGGTTCTGATAGGTCATGTTTCAGGCTATTTAGGAGGTATATAGTCAGGGTCCATCGATGCAGTGTTTTTGTCCTTAGAAAGTGTATCTAGATCCTGCTCCCTAGAGATAGTTAAGAGGGGAGTTGTTGATGTTATTTCCAGGGGGAACGCTGGTGGAGTATACGGGGTAAAATTAGACCTGAATTTGCTGGCTGGCAGATTTGCTATATATTCTTTTTCTGTGTAGATGACTACATTTACAATCAGTTTTGCACACAGCTGTATGCCACTTTGGAGGTTTCAGGCATAGCTAAAGAAAGCGTGATGGCTATTCTTTGCCTGGAAGGCTATTTTACCTCAGATTGGACTTTAGTAGCCTTCATTTTCTCTATCAGAAATTTTTTTTAGATTGATGATAGTGTTTTTATCATGCTGGGTGTAGCACATCCTAATCTTGGCTATGCCTTTTTTTTTTCTTTTGTTTCTCATGTTTGTAGTTGAACTCCACTAAAATGGCTGTTTTTTGTGTTAGTTCTGGGCTTATTTATGATAGGCACAGCTATATGCAGCAATTGACATGATTGTACAGGGTTTCTGTGAACAATTCTGGATAGGCATCTGTGTCCTCAGGTTTTGGGAGGGCTTGAAATTTTGACAGGTTATAACTTAGTAGTAGGAAGTTTGCCTTAAAATAGATCCTAAATGTTACATAGTTATCTGAGGTTAAATTATTTATTTTTATTACAAAGGAGACAGCTCTGTTGTCTGACCTTAAAGAAGAGGACACTACACAAGGGGGTACAGCATTTTCCCATGTTTGTGAGAACCAGACTGAGTATGTTTACAGCCCTAGTCAGCATATGGACTGTCCAGTTCAAGGTGCATGTGTTTATAAAGTCTGGGAATTGCTGGGCCTGTATGTTTTGGGTCATGTAAGTATCCCATTATATAGTCACGTAGCTGAAATCACCCATGGATATACGATTGGGATGAAAGATGAGGGCTTCCAGTAAGTCCATATATGAATTATGGGTGTCTAGGGTCAGAGAGGGTCACCTGTGCCTTGCAAGGATTTGATGTGGGACTTTGCATATGGAAATCAGGACATGGAGAAGTATAAGCACATCATCCTTTTTGATTGTCTTAAGAGATTGTTGCCTATATAGATTTTACACACCTTCATCTTTGGTCCTTGCCTCTGCAGTTGTTGGCCTGAATATGTGGAAGGTATTGTAACCCTGCATTGCCAGGGTGCTCTCCATGGCTTTAAACCATGCTTCAGTGACTGCACAGATGTCCACAATTTCCAGGGTGAAGAGACCCTGGAAGGAGTGAAGTTTCTTTAGGCTCTGGCATTGAGTAGTAACACCTTTAGATTCCCTTGGGTTGGTTTTGATATGTTGGAAGTTTGTCAGTTTGGCATTGCTTAAAAAAGGTGTTATGAGAAAGGACACTGCTTTAATCAGTATTTGAAAGCCAAGATGAGACAGTTCCAGACTATTCTTGGCAAAGCAGCATGGACCGTTCACCATATCATCCCATACTGACAAATATTGTATCCCTAAAGTCACACCAGAATCTACCAGTTATTGAAGTCAATCATCTTTGTCCATATTGTGGCATTATCCTTGGAGAAGGTAGAATGCTGCTCAATCCTAGGCACATAGTCAAAGAGCTCCTTAATGTCTCTCTTCATATAATCCAAGAAGGGCCATCTAAGGTCATTTACACCCAAATAGACCATGACTGAGTCATACTGGTGGATGTAATGCTTACATTACCAACAACCTGACAGTTATTTTACAGCTTTTATGTGAGAGTCTTGCCTATAGTTACATTGTGTAATTACATCTCTCACATACTCTATCCATTTCTCTAAAGATTAGTTGGGTGCCAGTGAACATGAGATAATTCCTACACTGTCTTAGGATGCCCATATCTACCAAGCCAGTGGTCGAGAAATTGAGTAAGTGCCCATCCATGACATCAGGTCTTTTGAACTACAAAGGGGTAGTACAGCAGGTTAACTTGGGTGTTGGGAGGGTAGAAACAACAACTAGATGGTGTATGACTGAATTCATGCAGCAGTGCTACTAAGCACACAAACAAGCTGCTTTTTGCCCAGCTGAGTACTGGGTAAAGTTTCAGAGCAAGTGTTATAGGGAAAGTTCTGTGTCTCTGCTCGACAGTGGCACAGGAAAATAACTTTCTTGGGTGGTGTAAGCCAGGGAACCTTGTTGGCTAGGCTTACATAGGCCCTCGGGCTGATAGCCTAGTACCTACCTATGAATCTATGTTTACAAGGCACTGCTAAACACCACTGCAAGATGGCCAACATAATTTACAGACTCAAAGAAATGTGACTATACCTACTAAAAGCTCCCTGTCCAATTAAATGATTTCACTTTAAGCCTCCCTGCATTTTTCACAACTTGGACAGACCAGGCTACCTTTTTACTGACACTAGAATTGCAGTCCTAGACTTCCTAATGTAAAAACACACTTTAGTTAGCCAAAAGTGAAACAATACCAGGAACAAATCGAGATTATCTAGTTATAATCAATAACTACAGTGGGATTCTAAGACTGACAAGCCAGCAATGAGGGACACATACTTTAATATGATTTCAAAGCACACTAACAGCAGCAAATGCACTTCACAGTGCTGAAATGCAGAAAAATGCAATACTGCAAATAATGGTGCCAGTGCAGAACAAACTGTAACATTACATCAGATAACAGTATGGAAGCCTCCAGGTGTTAATATTGCTGACAGCTCCATTGAAATGCTTTCTCTTTCTCTTTCTCTCTCTCTCTCTCTCTCATTCACACAAACATACTGATCTAGGACTAAGTATTGGCTAACAAGGCAAACCTTTCACTTGTAGCAGCTTCCATAATAATTACTTCCATTATATATATTCCTCTTTGCATACCTCCATGCCACCAAAAAAAGCTTCTTTCTGACACATCATAGTATCTCAATTAAAATTTAGTCCGGTGAACTGTGAATCTTTCAATAGGCAACTTATAGTCTCCAAAAAATGGGTTGTATATGCCATCATCCTTAAGTGCAGTGCTAGTATTTTGTTTTATGGATATTACAGTATTTGTCTCCTAACATGCTCAGAGGGCTATCAGAGCATGAAGAAGTACCCTCTGTCTCTGCTTTTGTTGACTATATGTATGTCTGCCACTATGTTTTTCTGCCACTCCATGTCTCTTTGTTGGACACTCCAATCATGTAATAAAACACTGCAGAGTAGGGTACTAGGGCATAGCTTAATGGAATCCATTAGCTTGTGAAATTACACAAATGCTGTTAGATCTTCTAAGTGAAACATTCATAAAATTGGGTAACCTTTTTAACTACTGATAATGAGAGGAACAAATGAGCTGTTAGAATCTTTCTTCATGCCATCTGTTGGTTTAAGTAAAGTCATTTGGTTATTTAATTTTAAAAAGTGCATTACTTAATTTTATTTATTTGAAGGAGAAAATGCATTATTCATTTTTAAATGTTAAAAGTTTAAAGTGTATTTCATTGTGGCAGATTCTGGCTATTACCAGAGGTAAGAGAGCACATCTGTCATATAGTCTTAAGGGCACTCACCTCCTCACAAATTACTTGACAGTCATCATTGCAGTGTAGCTCCTAACCCTTGCATATTAATCGGTATCAATTGGTTCATAGGTGTATACTAGGCTAATGGCCACCAGGGTGTTTATAAGCCTAGCTGTGAAATTCAACCCAAATGTGTCCCTGTGTATCATGGGCACAGGAGGGAGTATGTTAGTTAGGAAGTTTTTAAAGGCTATGTGGGGTTTACGTTAGTTTGGGCATTACTGTCTGCCTTTGCCTATCAGAGACATGGGAGCCAGACCTGAGGTGAATTTCCTATTTCCCATTCGTTGATCAAGGTTACACTTAAATAGGGTTAGGCATGGACTCTGCTTCACATGGATAGGGAGCTTGTTCCAGAGCATGGGGATCCTCTGGACACATATCTGTCTTGCCAACATGTCTTATTTATATCACAAGCAAAATTTAAATCTTTGGATCTAGTGGTTCTGATGCTGTTCATTTTGCACATATGTAAAAGAGCTATCAGAGCTGGATCCAAAGATGCTGGATCCAAAGATGCCTTTACCAGGCATAGATCACCTCTAAGTAACCGGTAGGAGACAGAGTGTAGAGAGGACTTTAAGGCAATCCATATAGGACAATGTGTTTATACCCTGGATTCTCCTGGTAAGAAACTGTTGTGGTTATCCCAACTGTTGCATATGTCTGGTCAAGTACATGCCAAGGGAGGCATTCTACCCACCTGGATGCCAAGATCTTACTTAAATTTTGGGTGACATAGAATGATTTTCTTACTTCCTTGGCCACATGTCGGTATAAAGCCAGATTACTGTCTACATATGTTTCTAAATCCCTGACTGTCAGGTCAACTCATAGGAGTGTCTTCTCAATTGAATAATTAGCTTTAGTGGCAGTTTTCCTGAAAAGTACTATAATGCATTTCTTGGCATTGAGTTTTAGTCTGTGACTTTGGCACCAGTCATTTGCCTGTGGTAGACCCTCCTGCAGGATGTTAGTGTCATGGAGGGAATCTGTGATCACTCCCAATTTGCAGTGATCTGTAAACTTGGTCATCCAAAAGCTGTTGACATTAGCCTTTATCTCTGACAAGTCAATAGCAAATAGGAGTGGTTGCAGCATGGAAACCTGAGGTAACCCACTGGTGACTGGTCTCTTAGTGGAGGTGGTATCTGCAATTCTGACTTCCTGAGTCCTGTCTATGAGCCAGCTGGCAATCCAATGAGTTGTGTAGGGGATTATGCCAGTTCAGTGAGTTTGTTAACTGTACCAGAGTGCAGTATTGTATCAAATGTCTTAGCTAGGTACAGGTAAAAGATATGCATAGTTTTCCTCACATCCATTGCCTTGGTGGCCTTCTCAAAGAAATCTACCAGGTTTTGTTGTGTTGACCTTCCCCTCACAAAGCTAAACTGGTTTGGGTCTAGTCTCTGAAGGTTGTCTATTTCTTAGCTGATAATTTCCATTATAATTCATTCCAGTGCTTTACATACTAGATAAGTCAGACAAATATATCTGTAGTTTCTTGGGTTATTTGATGTTCCATTCTTGTGAAGTGGGAAAACTGTTGCAGTCCTATATTCTTATGGGACAAAGCCTGTTCTGAGGTTGTAGTTGAACAGTGACACAAATATCCTAAGAAGTTATATTTCAAGCTATTTAGGACTGAAAGATTTAGTGTAGAACGTCTAATACAGACTACAGCACAGCATGATGGAACAATGAGTCCCCCAAGTAAGGAGAAACAGGAGGAGAAGGAGACATCTGAAGGAGAACGATGGACATGGGAAAGAGAATGAGATTTAATATGGTGCAATGTTTATGCAAAGGAGAAAGTACAACTAATCAATGCAAAAAGAGCAGCACCAAGGATATTTGAAGGGGAATACAGGCAAAGGCATCCAGATATGGAATATTTTACAAAAGAAAAAAAAAATAAGAAAACAAAGGGAAAAGTAGAAAAGAGGATTGGTAATGGAGAAGTTAAAGACATTGAAACTGAGTTTATGGCTTACCAGTGAAGTGAAGGATTTAGTGCAGAAAATTTAGCTTTGATAACATCACAGCAGGATAGAGCAATGCATCCCCAAATTAAGGAGAAACCAGTGGAGTGTGAAACATCTGATCAGTTGCCATATGGAGATACTTTAGAGCCTTCCATAGGAAACCAGTACAAAAGCTCAGAACAGAAAACTGTGGCAATTCCGACACAATCAGTGTTATGGAGTGACAGGCCAGTGAGTTCCCATATGAAAGAGCAACGGATGACACAGGAAGAAACTGAAGAGAAAATGGCACAGGAAGATGATATGGAACTTTCTGTAGAATGCCCACAGGAAATGGAGAACAAAGAATGGGCTCGCGGTTTAGAAGAAAATGATCTAAGAGAAGAGCTGCTTGATTTAATAGAGATGGATAGATGAGTCCCCTTCACATGGTTGACATTTCAGAATGTTGAAGACCATATGGCCAAGACCATATGGTCAACATTCGAAATATCAACCATGCGGAACCGGCATCTCCGTACAGTGAGGAATGGAACAATTTCCATCTTCAGCACTGTAGTGCGATCTTGGAGTTAGTATATTTAAGTTCCTGGGGGTGGGGCGGCATAGCCTGCCTGCTAGCAGCATGAAGGTAGGTTTTTGTTGTGTTTTTTTTATTCAATGGTCGATATTTCGAATGTCGATCATATGGTCTCGGCCATATGGTCATCGACATTTTGAAACGTCGACCATGTGAAGCAGATCCGGATAGACATATTAAAATCAATGAAAGAAATAGACTAGAAAGTCAATAAAACCCAAAAAGTTAGAAGTTTGATGACACGAATGAACACAGTAATTAGGACTATTCACAGATATTCATGCAATATAACAGAATAAATAGGATGTTATTACTGTGCAGCTAAATTAATAACAGATAAAGTCTTAACACAAAAACACAGGAGAGGAAGGGAAAGGAAAGGGAGAAATCATGAAAGTATTGAATAGACAAAACTATAAATCAATTAAAACAAGAGGTGCCACTATTAGAGGAGTATAGAAGAGGGAGGAGGGAACAGGCCAACAAAAATACTCCAAAAATAGATGTGATAAATGCAATGTGCAGTATCAGATTTAGATCAAGATCTATCATGCACCATTGCAAATAATAAACTAAAAACATCAGTACAGACAGAAAATTTAGACAATATGCAGATAAACATAAAGGAAAAATACAAAATAAGCAATTTATTGAAAACCCAAAAACATTTTATAAAAAATTGGGAAACAAGGCAGAAAGAATTGAAACACCACCAAAAAAAGAATAAATAGATACATTTTTGGTGAAATATCTATGAGGATCCTGTGGACTATAACAAAGATGCTAAATGGATAGAAGATAAAAAGAATAAGTAGTTCAAATGTACAGGATATGAAATGGGATGACGTAATGGACAGAGAGACAGAAACAAAGAAAAGCTCCTAATTGGAAAACACCAGGCCCAAATGCAGTACTTACCTTCTGGCTCAATATCTATGAAGATTAAGCCATTAGTAAGCACTATTTGTATGAGCACCCGAACAGACACCAACCTGGTTACCAACAAGGAAAACAATGCTCCTACTTAAGAGCAAACTTGCAAGCTATCATAAAAACTATAGACCAATAACTTGCCTTCTACCAACGTATAAACCATACACTAGAATTTATGCCGACAGAGTTTATAGTCACTTAGAAGAAAACTCATCCATGGCAAAAGAACAAAAGGGTAACAAAAGAAAGTCATGCAGAACAAAGAATCATTTGTTATTAAATACAGTCATAATGGAGAATTGTGAAAAGGGGGAACATCTAAGTATGGCATGTATTAACTGTCAAAAAAGCATTTGACAAGGATATAGGGAATCTCCAAACTCTAGATCCCATGCAATTTGGTTTTGTGAAAGGTAGATCATGCCAGCTCAACCTAGTTGACTTCTTTGAGTCAGTCGCTAGAGCTGTGGATGAGGGAAAAGTAGTTCCTACAGCCTACCTCAACTTGGCCAAGACCTTTGATACCATTCCCCATTCAGGAAGTATTGATAAAATCACCAAACTAGGCATCAACCCCTATATCACTACGTGGGTTGGAAACTGGCTCACAGATAGAACCCACAGTGTGAAAGTAGCAGACTCCAAGTCAGACTGCTAACCAGTCACGAGTGGAGTCCTACAGGGATCGGTCCTGGGTCCTCTCCTGTTTGGCATCTACTTCTCAGAAGTTCAGTCAAACAAGGAGGGACTCTGGCTGACCAAGTTCGCAGATGACTGCAAGCTGGGAGTCATTATTACCTCCCCAAGTGATGTAGACATCCTACAGAAAGATCTTACTGAGACCAATGACTGGAGTTGAAACCATGGCCTTAAGCTTAATGCCAAAAAATGCGTCATCATCCCCTTTGGGAAAAACTCGGTTCCCACTAATTACCACATTGATGGGAGCCCGCTGAACACTGAAGGTGTTATAAGAGATCTGGGGACACAAGTTGACAGCAACCTCTCCTTCAACCACCACATTGCCACTATGGTCAGAAAGTCCTTCTATGTGGCCCATCTCATTACCAAGGGTTTTGCATCCAGGAAGAAAGAGGTCATCCTCTCTCTCTACTCTTCCCTCATTAGGCCAGTCATTGAGTATAATGCCCCATTTGGCATGTACCTCACTAGACACATGCAATAGTTGAAAAGGCCACAAAAGTACATCACGAAGAGGATCCTAGGCCTTAAACATACAGACAGACTCAAAAGACTCCAGCTATTCTCTGCCTCATATCATCTACTAAGAGGAGATCTCTGCTTGACTTACAAAGCCATGGCTTACCCAGCTCTGCTAGAAATGCTACATCTAAAGAAATCCAAATCCCTCCTCACCACATGTTCCAGAAACCTCAACTTCATTACCACAATCAACACAACATGCTGGAGGGACAGGTACATAACCCAGGGACTGCCAATGCTCTGGAATAGACTTCCCATACATGTCAAGCAGAGCACATCACTGGCCCTCTTCAAGAGAAATCTTGATGAGTGGATGAAAAATAGAAAGTTCACCCCGGTGATCACTCCAGTGGCTCTACTTGATAGAGACACTGGGAACTAATGTTGGGTAGCATAATGCCAGGGCACTTCTATGGGCTAGGCCTGTAAAGGCTCCAGGGCCATTAGCCTAGTAGACACCTATGAACCTATGACAGTATCCCGCATTCATGGTTAAAAGACTACTTAAAAATGTATAAGATACACCCTACACTGATTGATTACAGTGACCATGAAACAGTGGCAAACCACTTTACAGTTAAGACATGATAAAGGACAAATTATTATTCTAAGGATAAAAATTCAAATGGGGATATTCCAAGGTGACTATTTATCACCACTGCTTTTTTTCTTGAATTTAACCTATTAAGCTGTCAACTTAATAGATTAGGTCATGGCTATAACTTGGCTCACAGAAAACAAAAGGTACAAAGACTTCTCATCTTCTTTTTGTGGATGATTTAAAACTGTATAGCTCATCAGATGAGAAACTGAAATCACAACTGTAAGTGATCAAAACTTTCTCAGATGATATAAGAATGTCATTTGGTCTTGATCGGTGTGCAAATGCAACATTTAAAGCAAGAAAGTTGCAGCACCAAGAAAATATCAGTTTGGGACAGGAATGTGATATAAAAGGACTTGATCAACAGAGAGTGTATAAATATTTGGGAATTGATGAAGGATCAACAATGAAACATGAACAAATGCAAATAAAACTTAGTAAGGAATATTTTAGAAGACTAAAATTAATACTGAAAACAGTGTTGACATCTAGGAACAAAGTCCAAACTATAAACCAGTTTGCTCTTCCTTTCCTAACTTATAGTTTTGGAGTGATTGACTGGTCCCAAAAGGTGTTGGATCAGTTGGACAGGAAAACAAAAAGGATTCATCATGCTTATCAAATGATTTATAAAAATAAGTGTATATCAAGATTTTATATTCCTCATTCTGAAGGAGGGAGGTATGGGCCTCCTTGAAATTGATTATATGTATAGATTGTAGGACTATATGCATATCTCCTGACCTCACAAGACCCAAATATAGTGAACATTTTAAAACATGAGGAGAATAAGTCTAAGATGACTTCCATTCTTAGTTTAGTACAAGTCTATCAGTGTCAAGCGGGAATGGAAATCAAACCAGAAGTAGATAAAAAAATCAGGCAGCAACTGAATGTGCCAAAAAAGCAAAAGAAAGAATATAAGGTGAAGGATCAGATAAGAAGGCAAGAAATGTGGAAAATCCATAAATAGAGTTGCAAGAACAGGAAAGTCTTGGAACAACTTCATGTTGATCAGGACTGAATGCAGGAATGGTTAAGGAGAGGTGAATTTAAACTAAAAGACATGGTGGTACCAGATAGTGGACTATATACACATTGGTTAACAAAGTCCACTGAACATGTGGGAGAAACAGACAAATGTAGGTTTTGTAAAACAGAATTGGAAACAGTCGCACATTTTGTTGCTGGTTGTGATTTACTAATGGCAGAAGGACTACAAACTGAAAGGCATAATAAAGTAGCAAAACTGTTGCATGGGGATTCTGCACACATTATAATATTGAGATAGCTGAAAAACACTGGTAAGGTGAGCGACAAAGCATAATAGAAAATGATGAAGTTTATATCACATGGGATCACCCATTACCAACAGTTAAAAACAGATTTGAGAAAACCAGATATAGTAGTTCATGAAAAGAAGACAAAAGTAGCATTGATCATTGAAACTGCTACACCCAATGACTACAGTGTCTTATGTACAGAGATTCAAAGTCATAAAAATATCAGGATTTGCAGGCAGAAATTAAGGCAATCTGTAAGGATACCCAGACAGTCCCAGTAGTAGCAGGAGGAGCAACATGCCTTATAAAAAAGAATTTACAATCATCATAAATCGTATATGTTACCTATACATGTAACTCTGTACGAATTGCAAAATGAGTCATTACTGAGCACATTGTGGGTGCTGCAACGAGTACTAATTTCATGAACTTTAAACATATTTTGACTTAGGAATGGGGTCCATTCCTGTAATGGTATTAGAAACCCAAAAGACTTGGAGAAATTAAAAAGGGACATCCTGGGATATTGTTGGGCTCATTGAGGCTGTGTTTTTGGCCTGATCGAGCTCCACCAGGACATGCTCCCCATTAATACTTGGAGGGGGTAATCTAGTAGGTATTTCATGGGGGAGGAACGGGAGTGGAGCCTGAAGCTTGTGTGAATTTATCTGCTCGCACGTCTACTATGTCGCTCTGCTCAGTGAAGCTGATACCACTGACCATCAGTTCAGAACATTGATATGTGCTGCCTTTAAGGTTTCATACATGGCTCTACAAGGCCTTGCAGTTGTCCTTAGATTGTGAGGCTATCCTGACCTCATAATTGGCCTTGATGGATTTAATTAGTCTTCTTAGTTTCCTATTTAGTTTATTTAGAGAGCTTGTATCATTATGGGAGTTGCTCTTCATGATTTTAGCCATGACATTTTTACTTTTGTTGCATAGCCTATTAAGGTTAGGATTTCACCAGTGTGGTTTGTCTTTAAAGTGTGCTGGGCTTACTTCTAGTAGGTAGTAAGTAGGTACGGCAGCTTCTATACAGAAATTTACATGGTTGTACAGTGCCTCTGTGAACAATTCTGCATTGGTGGCTGTGAACTTATGGTTGGGAGGGGCAGTGAATTTTGGCAAACACCCACTAAGTAGGATGTGGTTTTCTTTGGAATAGTTTCTAACTTTTTCTGAGTTTACTGAGATTACCACGTTGATTTTTATTTCTGAGACAGCTCTGTAGTCTGATTTCATCAGTGAAGACATGACACTTGAGGGGTGCAGCTATCTCCCATATTGGTGTGTACCGGGTCCAGTATGTCTGAACCTCTGGTGGTTATGCATAATATCTGGTCAAGCATATTTTGTTAATAATGTCCAGGAATGATTGTGCTTATGAATATTAGGAAGTGTATGGTGGAATTATGTACTCATTCATCACACAGAGGAGAAAAGATATTTGGCTGACTGCAATACTAAATATTGCCATTTTCCTCTATTTCATTTTGCAGTGTGATTCCCTTACTTCTTTAACATCTTCAACATGTCTTTACAGAGAAAACTGGTATTAAGTGGGATTTACGAGTATATGTTTGAAGAAAATATAGCCATAGTCTCTGTTTATTTACCACTAGGCTTCTTTCACTTTCCTGTTCACCTTAGAGGGAGATGACATACTCAGAGCAGGAGTCTGCAGCTCTCTTTAAACAGCCAAGAGTAGTGCGGTATGGAAGCCTAGCTTATTTGGCACTATCCATTTATGCCAAACATGATGGGCCTGATAAAAACGTGGGCACTGTTTTAGCTGGCAGTGCCCCATTCCACATATGGTGCACACATCTGGCAATGATATATGATACAAAACATGGGATCTTTTGGCCAGTCCATGTCGCAACTGAATTTCAATAAATTTATTCATAGCTTCATCCAGGAAGTCTGGCTACTAGCACAGAGGCTTAAAACTTTGAGATGCAGTCCTTGTGGTACAGGGTTTGATACCTCAGTCATCGTTTTGCTTGCTGTGTGACTTTGAGAAAGACACTTAACCAGACAGTGCTTATGGGTAACTAGGAATTTGGGTTAGGGCCCTCAATGGTCTCCTGGAGTTCAAGTTTAGTAAATACCTATGTAACAAGCTATGAAGATTTAAGCAGTGATTTTAAAATATGTAGATAACAGGAAAATAATTTCTAGAAATGTGACAAAAAATACAAGAAAATAAATTTACAGGGTAAAAAGTAAAACTGCCACTCATTTGACCTATAATGGCTCTATCTTTTAGTACATCAGAAAAAAAACAGCTGCAGCAAGACACAGTGAAATATGTCATACTCTCACCTGCCAAATTCAGGAATTACTGCACAAAAATGACAATTGCATTAAAAAAATCTCAGATAATCTTACACAGTTTATCTATGAAAAACAATAAAAAAGCATTTCTTATTATATAAGCCATAATACAGATCTAAAAATACCCCTGAGTGCTACAGTCAGACACAAAGACTTGCTAATAAAGAGATGATATCCTATATCGTTTTCAGGTCCATACATGAACATATATGCACTTCCCTTTATAACGGGGTAAAATACACCATAATATTCATCTACGGTTAAATATCAAAATTCAAAATATGTTTCAAACATTCTTATCACTATATCTAGTCTAAAAGTCCAAAAAGCAGTAAAAGACCTCAGGGCTATGATGGACCTTGAGCCTGATACTTTAGTAACAGAAAACTGTAAATCCATTAAGGAAAGCATGAAGCAGTACTTTATTCAGCTGGAGGAAATGCTAGAGGCCACCCTAGCACTTATCCTAAAGAAAAACAAGTCAAAACTGCAATGACCATATTATAGGTTGATTTCATTCAACAGCATTTGATATAGGATTGGTATGGCCATTTGAATTGAAGCCTTTAATTCTTCTATTAGCTCATTCAGATCAGTGTGGTTTAAACAAGGACAGCCATGCATATGATACATATGAGAGCATCCATATATTCACAGGACAACCAATCCATAGTTCCTCACTTTACTCTTCTAATGTAGGACTATTACTTGATTATATCCTTCTTTCCAGACATCATTAATTTTTGTACACATTTACAAGACTACTGTATAACTTGTTAAAATAGCCCATTTACTTCATAGAGTCATCAGCTAGTTAGAGGTATCAAGTAAGTCTATTAGTCCTATTAATAAACTATTTTTGCACACCATTGCAGCAGTGAGTGACATTAAAGTTAACATTAAAAGTATCTCTTTCAGCATGAAGAACTGCTATACTCCCTTTTGTAGATGGTGACTGTCTTCTTGATCCAATCATGTACGTTTTATGGTGTCTCTGGTCTTGCCAGTCGAAGTTTGGTTTTAGTGAGTGTTTAAACAAGTGAATTTTTGATAACAGTTTATGCCCATCAGGATACTGTTCTAAGCTTTGGCTACTGAGATTGAGTAACGACACTGTCCAGTGGACTTTTTGGGTTAATAAATTATAAGGAAATCATTTTTGGAAGAGTGAAGGGGGGTTAGGTAGATGATGATAAAGAGTACAGCTAAGGGACAAGCTAAGGGGTTGTATAACATTATGTATGCCCAGAGAAGTTGGGGATATTTCAGACAGATAGCTCAATCTAGTTTAAGGACTTGAGTGCAGTGCAATAATGGAAGCTGTTTGGCTGATTTCCTTCAAATCTATACTCTTTATTATAATGTAGTTCTAGTTTTGATGTTTGATTGGCCTGTAAATTGGCTAGAATAGAAGCACAGAACAAGGAAGGAAGGAAGCAGATATACGTTAGCAAGTGTAGCTCTTTAGGGGTTGGTGATAAATGTCTTTGATCTATAATGCATTCCAAGTTCTGCTATGGTTTTTTAATGGAATTTTGAATATTTAAATTAAATTTAAGTTAGTCATCAATAATTACACCTAGTACCTTGGTATGGGAAATTACTTCTATAATGGTGCTACTTAATGATGAAATGTTGAAGTTATCTTTGTTAGGTGTTAGGGATTTTTGAAAGAATGAGAGTAGTTTTTGAGAGATGGAGAATATCTAATTGTCAGTTAACCAATTTTCAAAGTCATTAAGGCATCTTTTGTAATGGTTTGTAGATGAGGGATATTGTCTGCTGAACAAATGAGGGCAGCATCATCTGTGGACTGTATCAGAGAAGCATGTTGGCAACTTGGGTAAATATTGTTATTACCATATTAAAGAGACAAGGATCAAGGAAGGAGCCTTGTAGGATCCCAGTGTTCACTGGGAGGAAAGGAAAGAAAACAGAGAGGCCATTTAACAGATTGGCAACAATAAGATAGATGACTAGTAAATCACTAAAGAGTAGAGTTGGATAGACCTATGGCAGTGTAGAAATAGACTGAAGACTAACTTATTGTTATCCCTGGCCTTAATGATAGTGTCTCTGAAGGATATAAGGGTAGCTGTTCTGCTACGTGCTATTTGGAAGCCATGTTGGGTCAAGGTGAATAGGTTTTCAAGAAGTAAGACTATCACAACTGTTTGTGGATGCATTTTTTCCAGTGTTTTAGAGAGAGAGGGGACAGTAAGACAACAGGTCTAAACTTTGTTATTTTGTTAGAATTACCTATTTTATATAAAAATATGATGTATGATTTTTTTTTTTCCATAAGGAAGGAATATGATTCTTGAATGGAGTGGTTGATTAGAATACAGATTGTGTATGCTATTGCAGAGCAGGTTACTTCAGGTATTCTGAAAATAAATTGTTGATAGTTGATAGTTTGAGTTTGCTTAATAGATGCTCTATATAGAAGGTATGAATGAGTTATAGAGGGAAATGGGGCTACTGGAGTTTGAATGCTGTGTTCAGCTGGAATTGGATGACAAGGAACTGCCAGTAAGAGTAGATACAGTCTATGAAGTGAGAGCTGAATTTGGTGACAGAATCTAAGGGAGAGAGACATGGGCAAGGATATGGAGCATGAAGTGTATGAGGGTATAATATATGATTTAGTGAATACCAGAACATTTTAAAATTATGTTTTAGCTTAAGTTGTGCATTCAACTAATACCATTTTCTGTGAAAATGTACCTGTTTTGTCTACATTTTGGAGATGTTTATAGTTTTGTAGATGTGCTAGGATTTTGTTTTCTTGCCATTCTCTCCAGGCCTTATGTTGTTCTTGTTTTTTTTTTTTTATTAGATTTTGGCTACCGTGGGATAACCAGGGTGGCTGTTCGGTTTTAAATCTTCTCTATCTTATAGGGGCTGGGCTATTTAGTATGTCAAGGAAGGGGAGCTTTTCTCCCCAGGCCTCCACTGGAAATGGGCACGTTCTGGCCCAGTGGACTTCCCCGGTAATCAAACTGGAAATAAATAAATAAATAAAAGAGTGAACTGAATCTAAGAACAGCTTGCTCTAGTGGTAATGTGTGAATGGAAGACCAATTAAGGGATTTAGGAATATTGTATCTTGGGTAAAAAGGAGAAATATGCTGAATACTACAATCTTAATTTTCAGACACAAATGTTAGTTTTGCACATTAGTGATCATGCATAAGAGCGATAAACACTAGTGTGCTGCAAATTAGCACATAACACTAACTAGAGACACTCATTGTTCAACCCAATTCTATATTCATTGTGACATTAACAACCCCACTAAGAACTGGGAATCATACAAATCCCCAAACCATTAAGCCCAAAAAGTCTTGGACTTTGTCAAGGCAAACACCCTGGCACAGCAGGTAGTGCATATGCCCACTAGTAGCACAAACATACTTGATCTGGTCCTCACTAACATAGGAGAACACTACACTCTTCTCCCCCCATAGTGTAATGTCCTGTCTGGTAAGCTGTCTTCATAGAAATAAAGAAACCTGGGTCCCCTGTAAACCCTGGAACACTCAGGTACCATTCTTTGGCAAATGTCCTACTTTAAAGTGATAAGCTGTCAAAATTTTATATCCACTGAAGTCTGTGAACACTGCTGCCTGTGTAGAATTGTTTACCGAGACCCTGTACAATCATGTTATAGATTCATAGGAAAAGCTGTGCCTACCAGGAACAAGTACAGAAAATAATCAAAAACAAGCCACCCTGATGGAACCCCAGAATTAATATGTTCTACAACAAAATGAAGAAACTCATGGCAAACATTTGGAATTGCAACACCCAGCAGGATAAGCATTCTCTCATTGATCTAAACAGCAAATCAGAGGTGTAATCAGGCCTACCAAAGCCATATTTGGGGTAACAATAGTCTCACAGGCCAAGGACAGCAAAAGAATTTCTTTAGCCATGTCCAGAGTCTAAAAGGCCAGTACACGACATTGTACATAACTAATTGTAAATGGAGCCACCCACACTGAGCCAGAACATATAGAAAATCTATAATCTGACAAATTCAGCTCCAATTTTTCCTCTCCCTATATCCAGCTATGCCTCAGAAAATATCATTGAATAAAAACACCCCAACTATCACCCCCTAAGTGTAGATACAGTAGTTGGGGGGTTATGGCTGCCTGCAGACAGCAACCTGGTCTTTGACCATCATGTGTCTATGCTAGTAAGGAAATCATTCCATGCTGCATAACTTATAAACAAGGGCATGGCATCTAGGTCCATGGAAGTCATTGTTCTACTGTATTTGTTCTTCATCAGATCAACCACTGAGTACAGTACCCCCTTTAGTATGTGCCTGACCAGGCACGTGCAACAACTGGAAAGTCCACAGAGGTTCCTCACAAAAAGGATACATATAGCAAACAACATTTACCTTGCAGAGTGCCTCAAAGCCCTATCCCTTTATTTATCAACAACAGACGGTTGAGAAGCAATCTAGCAAGCAAGGCATCCTTGGATCTCATGTTCATTGGACCTTCTGCATAGCCGCAAAACAATAACATCATAATTACATTATGAATGGACTTGAACTTTTCTTGTGACATAATTAGGACATGTTTGTGGATAAGTATGAATCTTAGAGCCCATTCCTTCTCTTGGACAGGCAGCTGTCACATAAGGTTAAAGCTGTGATCTGTTGTTCCCATGGTGCAGGTTTCAATTCCCTCAGTCCTTATTTGTCTGCTATGTAACCTTGAGTAAGTCAGTTAACCAGACAATGCTCCTGGGACACTCCTGAAAACTGACTGTGTGCCCAGTGAGCTTACCTGATTAACAAATGCATATTATACTCCCCTCCATGTAAAGTAGAGTTCTTTCCTAACCCATCACTGTCTCTCTCTAAAACACCTAAACTGGCTTGAATTACCCACCAGCTTCTTCTTTCTCAGCTCCAGATCATCCATTCTATCCTATACCAACCTTCCTACAGCCCAGCACTATCCACTCTCATCTCCCATTATTCTCCCTCTAGACTTCTCCGAAGCTCTAACCAAGACCTACTACAAATCTACAAACCCAAGTCTAAATTTGGATGCAACATGTGCAGCTATCACACTACTATTGCCTGGAATAGGCTCCCACTAGAAATCATGACCCTTACAATTCCTAAACAATTTAAGACAGCCACCAAAGAGCACTTTAAAGTCACTGGTCCTGCCACTGCACTCTCCCTCCTTAACATCGCCTACTTCTCAAACCTTAATCTACTTTCTGCCCTTAACTCACTCTTCTCACTAGCTCTCTCTAATCTTCCTTGACTACTCTTTCTACTGTCTTCTAAAATCTATTAAGCAAATTGCCTCAGAGAAACATTCTATATAATTGTCTTGCCTTCATGCAACTACATCATGATAAAATTGTTTTTTTAACCACTTACCCAAAAACTATACTCATCTTAATGGCATATTTATTTTTATACATCTTGAAATAGTTATGCTATACTCCTGATTATTGACACTGTATAATACTGTATTGCTACTTAATACCTTGTAATAATCCTGTAACATTGCTGTTTAATGCTAAATTATAATTAAAATTGTATAATTTGTTGGAGCTTTTCTCCCTGGGCCTTCGCTGAAAAAGGGCTCTTCAGCTCATTCGGACAATCCCGGTCAACAAATATAAAATAAAATAAATAAATAAATGAATAAAATTTCGTGTGATTTGGACCTGTAAATGCAAAATTGTAAATTCACCCCTGGTCTGGCAACTATAGCCCTTTTGAAAAAAAGGCAGCTTGTAAATGCTTGACCACCCATGCCTGAGGATACATATATCCCTTAGAATAATTTTAAGGTTCCTAAAACTTGTGAGATACATTTGTGATTCAAGGCTATGCATAAAGGGCCCTGTGGTCATTAGAGCCTAATCATCAGCTATAATTTTTGGTATTGCTAAATGAAATGAAAATGAAAAAATCTGCAAGGAAATTAATTTGACATCTGGACTTATGTTTCCTATATCTACTGAACAAAGATACTTTGGTGAATTGCTTGACAGTATTCTCTGTGTTCAGTGTGATGGCCCCTCTTTACTCCAAGCCAGTAATCAAGTAGCCTTAATCCTCACCACTGACACTGGTGAGAGGCAGTGACAAAAACAGGAATAGATTTACACAGTATTTCAAATGCAGCTCTCTGCATCCAACACAATTTCCCCCCAAGAGCACACAGGAAACAGGCTCCACTGGGACTGGACTCAGTCCCTCCAGATCCAAGACAAGACTCACCTTGGAGAACTGTGTCCTAGTTCCAAGTATCTGGCACACACACTTGAATATCTGATGTTCCCCCCACACGCGCGTGCACACACACACACACACACACACACACACACACACACACACACACACACACACACACACACACACACACACACACACACACACACACACACACACACCTGGGAAAGGCTGACACAGATTCAACAGCTATGTCCCTTCTCTCTAGATTACAGGGTAGCTTTCACCAGCCAAATACTCTAAGGCTCTTACAAGGGGCAACTAATTATACTGTGTCAAATTAATACTAGTATGAATGGTAGAGTGTGACCAAAGTAGTAAGGCTTTTCAGAGTGGCCACAGTGGCACTGAAATAAGCACAGGTACTAAAAGACCAGACACAATGAAAAGGTATAAAAATATTAAATAATGAATAATAAAAATAAAAAACAGGAAAATACTTAATATTTAGTTACAATAAACATCAGAGTTTTCACTCACAGGAAATATAAAATAACATAGTTGGATAGAATCTTACATGCAGAAAAATAAATAATACTAAACTAATCTCATGGTACTTTTCCTAACTGAACTAAAAAGAAACTGTCCCTAGTTATCTCATTTAATATCACAAGGCAAGACGTACTGTAGAGATGCTTACTTCCACAAGGCAAGATAGGATACTCCACACACTGAACTGTACAAGCAAAAACTACTGAACAACTGAACTGTAATAACTAACATAGATCTTTTTTACCAGATCAGATTCTGAAGAAAAACAAACAACAAACTACTGCCAGAGTTCCGTCCTTCAGCTGGTTAGAGAATGACATCACATCTAGTCACCTGACTGGAACAATACACATTCAGAACTCTGTGACAGTTAAATGACATAAGATTATTTACAAAACTTCAGCCAGCTATGCTGGCATATATCACACATGCATTGTCCCACTTCTCTTGGTACAGCTGGCAATACCTCACAACTTTACATTCAGAATCAACAAATTACAACAAAAGTGCAGCTGCAACTAAAAACATGTTGCAACAGTTCACATCTTCTTCACTGCCACAAGCCATGGTTATTAATGCATTAATTCCTAGATTAGAATACATGCTACCCATACAGCATCGCATTGACCTGTGATACTAATGTCTTAAAAATAGCTGAAAAAATGCTGTGATTTATAAATCTTGTTGACAATAGAGACCATTATTGTGTAACTCTACAGAAAGCAAAATGGCTTCCTGTTTCTGCCAGGACTATTTACTTCATTGTTAAATTCATTATTTTATATGCATACTGTCCCCATGTCACAAATAAACTAACAAAACATGGGCTGAGTTACATTTTAAGATACACTGACAGACCTAGACCAAAAAGATCTTAGCTCACCTTAGGTACTTGAGAAAGATCATTCACTATACTAGTTCCAGGATGCTGTAATAGTCTTCCAAATGAAAGTAGTACAGCAATCTGAAGCAAAATCTTTAAAAATGAATATAAGCATAGCTGCTTCTGAGACTCTGGTTAGTACACTATTCTTCTACATATAAGTATGAGTAAAGAGACTTATAGGCTGGAGAATAAAATACTTGAAATTTATTCCAAAACACAGTTAGGTAAGTGCTTTCAAGGCAATCCTCTTCATCAGACCTTAATACACAAATAAATTAGCACACAAGGTTTAAATAAAACCAACAACCAATAAAAATTCTTTAAAAATCAGTGAAGCAACCCTCTTTTTTCAAGAGAGGTTTTAAGGACACAGCACTGTTGAGGGCAGGTGATAAGTATGCCTTAAAGTCCACTATCCACCTTAATTCAGCATATCCAGTTTCATTGTTAATGTCACCTTCTCTAAAACTCACATTAATTTTCTGCAAAACCAAAAATGTAAAATTGTGCTGGTCTCCACAATCTAAAACATGCTTGGCTAATGCATTAGTAAACTTTCTGTTCCTAATATCATTAAGATGTTCCATTAACCTTTCCTTTAAAGTTCTGTTAGTTTTACTAATGTAGAATGCACTACAGAGATTACATCTAGCAAAATACACAATGTTTTTAGTAGAGCAATCTGCATAAAATAAAAACTCTATAGGCTTCTAATGCACAGGGTGTAAAATCATGCAAGTAGACCAAATACTATTACAAATTCTGCAATTTGTACTAGAAAAAGTCCCTATACACTGAGAGACAAACCTGTCACATATTTTCTTCTGTTTGTAACAAAGTTTCTTTTTAAATTCTTGCCATTTTTGAAACTAAAACTGGGTATAGAACCAACAACGTGACTGATTTCAGGGTCAGTAAGGAGAGTGGGCCAGTTCTTTTTAATGATGTCACATGTCTTGTTGACATCATTAGAAAAAGTAAGACATAGCCTATTCACAGATGTTGAGGAAATCTGCCTTTCTGGGAGTGCATTCACTAGATGCTCATCTGTATAGTAGGGTTTGGTTTTGTAACTTTCATTAAGAATCTACTTCCACTGTCACTCTGTCAATATAAGACTTCTTATATCCTCTCTCAACAAACTCTGTAGTGAGGCGACTCACGGCTTCCATTAATTCTTTCCTGTCTGTATATAATCTCTTGCAGCATAAGACTTGGTTCTTAACTATATTCTTAGTAATGTGTCTAGGATGCATCCTGGAGTGGTGAAGAATGTTGTTCTTCCTACAATCCTTCCTATGTATTCTGGTTGAGATATTACCAAACATATTTTTACTCACAGTTACATCCAGAAAGCTGATTTCACCTTTGGAGTGACTAAGGGAGAAGGATAGGTACCCAGTTGTGTTATCAAGGGACCTAACATATGTATCTAATTGTGTCTCATCACCATGCCAAGTAAAGTATGCATCATCCACAAAACGTTTATAAAATGTAATGTGCTGCTTGTACATGTCAGAGGTAAAAACCATTTCTTTCTCCCATTGGGCCAAAACAATATTGGCATATGTGTTGGCACATGCCATGTCCATAGCAACTCCCACTTTCTGAAGAAAAAACTCAGTTTCAAACAAAAAAACATTATTCTCTAGAATCAAGTCTAGAAGGGCACATATCATATTGGTTTTGGTACTGCTGAAGTTGCTCTCCTTGGTAAGAAACTGCCTGACATTCTCAATCCCTTCATCATTGGGAATAACCATGAACAAAGAGTTCACGTCCAATGTAACAAAGATAACATCAGTTAAACCTACAGCTTGTTGAGTTTCAGCCCAGTCATAAAGATTTTCTAAGAACTGTTTGCTGTCACGGAGGACAGTAGTTACCTTATTCAACACAAATCTTAGCTGTTTTTCTACATATATAGACATTGGCTCTGTGAGCCAACCTCTTCCTGATGCAATACATCAAAATGGGGAATTTTGTGGATCTTTATGCACTTTTGGAAGACCATAAATTGTTGGTATAGTCGGATGTTCTACACTAAAATAGTTGAAAAGATTGTAGCCTATTTGGTTAGTCATGAGCAAATCATATAAATAGAAATTCAGTCTGTTGATAATACCATTAACCTGAAATTTCTGTAATACGATGTACACTTTTTCATCATGAAGCATGCTAAACATCCTATCCATATAATTTTCAGTATCAAACACAACAATTCCACCCCCCTTGTCTGCAGGTCTAATAACTAAAAATTCTGTATTAATTTGTGTTCATAGAGCCTCATTCTCTTTAATAGTCAAATTGTAAAAAACATTACTAGATTTCAAAGTAGCCATTTTCCTAAGGTCATCTTCATACATTTTTTACAAAGACATTCATAGCAGGGGAATTATTAGGAACAAAGCAACTTGGTTTCTTAGAAATGCATCTGTCAACATAATTCCCATTATTATCATCATAGATAACTTTCAACATTGTATTCCTGGCAAACAAATTAATGTCTGGGATGGTATCAACTAAATTCATGCCACAAGCTGGTATGAAGGATAGTCCTTTATTCAGGACCAAGAGTTCCTCTTTGGTGAGAGCAACAGAAGATAAGTTAAAGACCAAGTCATTTATCTGTGAACCCATGCGTACAGGCCTCTGCTCTGTGATGTGGGGTTGGATTCTATCCTTCCCTGTCTCCTGCAACTTCTGGACCTGCTCTTGCGTACATCCTGCCTTATAGGCAGAGCCTTGTCCAAAAAAAAACGCTGACTTACATAGACATTCAGCATTCTTTTTGTCTTTTGATGCTATGTTCACAGAATTACTGTTGTTGAAAGGAAACATTTTCAGTTTAACTACAGGTTCATTAACAGTTTGTTTCAGTGTAATTATTTCAATATTAAAATCATTTGCTGAGTTCTTTAGCACTTTGCACATTAACAGCATTTTGAGCAGTAAAGTCATTGTCAATGTCATTTGAAAATACTGCTGCAGCATTACTGTCACAAGTGCTATTTTTGTTTAAACTATTGTTAAGAGAAACGGCTGCATCATTAAAAGCAGAAGGTGAAGGCATACACTGTTCAGAAGTGAGAAGATCAACTTCAGTATCTATCTCTACAATGCCAGGTACTAATGGCATTTCAGTAGACTTAGTTGAATAGACATTATGTTTAAAAAGATTGATGTTAACTTTACCTTCTTGTTGACAATTATTAATAGCAGCTACATCAGATGTATTTCTTGCTAAACACACTTCATTGTTAGCTGGAGGGTGGTTTTCCACTGTTCCTAGGCCAAAAAAGCTGCTGCCTACTTCAGTTAGTTGTGATGGGCATGCACCAGCTCTCAGGCTACTATTTAGAGTTGAATCAGGAGGAAATGCTCTTTGTCCCGTCTCTAAAGTGTTTCCCTGTATTCCTATTGGTTGAGCCACCTCTGGCCAAGAGAAGACGTTCCCAGCTTGGAAATTGGAGAAATCTCTGAGTAATTTTTTTGTTTTCTCCTTCTCCTGTCTCCTTTCATATAAAAAGACATTTAGAAGGACATCATCAAGGTGTTGAACACAGATCTCATCTGTAGAGGAATCCACAAGCATATTAGTCATATTGTTAATGTCAGTGGCCAAGGAGTTCTCTTCAGGCAAAATAACTCATTTATTAATGTCATATAGTCAATACTCAACTGCAAATTGAGCATTTGCCATCTTTTTAGCAGTTCTGGGTACTTGTCCCCATAGGAGGGCATGCTAAGTACTCTTAGCCCTCTAGGTATTACTTTGTGGAAGATAGCAGCCTCAAAGTGATAACATTGCCAAATAAGGCATTTGTGCTTATAAAGTTTATTCTCAAGTTCCTTCAGATGGCTCTTGAAAGTTGCTATGTCACTGAGGTCAATATTAGCAGAATCAGTCTCTACATCATCAAGGCTTACACATAGTAAAGGGTTCACACTGTTCCCAGTGGAATTAAATGAACCAACCTTTTTTGCAGAATCTTCAGTCCTTGCTCTTCTCTCTCCAAATTGCTCCTAGATGAAGGTATAACCCAGTTCAGGGCTGAATCCATCACCAAAACATATATAAAAATCTCTTGCCAGCCAAAAAGCTCCACCAAACAAACAAAATTGTATAAATGTAGGAAGTAGAGAGATGGTGGAACCTAGAACCCAAGAATATAAATATAAGTATGAGTAAAGAGACTTGTAGGCTGGAGAATAAAATACTTGAAATTTATTCTAAAACACAAAGTTAGGTAAGTGCTTCCAAGGCAATCCTCTTCATCAGACCTTAATACACAAATAAATTAGCACATAAGGTTTAACTAAAACCAACAACCAATAAAATTATTTAAAAATCAGTGAAGCAACCTTCTTTTTTTCAAGAGAGGTTTTAAGGACACAGCACTGTTGAGGGCAGGTGATAAGTATGCCTTAAAGTCCACTATCCACCTTAATTCAGCATATTCATTTTCATTGATAATGTCACTTTCTCTAAAACTCACATTAATTTTCTGCAAAACCAAAAATTTCAAATTGTGCTGGTCTCCATCATCTAAAACATGCTTGGCTAATGCATTAGTAAGCTTGCTGTTCCTAATATCATTAACATGTTCCATTACCCTTTCCTTTAAAGTTCTATTGGTTTTACCAATGTGGAATGCACTACAGAGATTGCACTTAGCAAAATACACAATGTTTTAGTAGAGCAATCTGCATAAAATAAAAACTCTACAGGCTTCTGATGAACAGGGTGTGAAATCATGCAAGCAGACCAAATACTATTGCAAATTCTGCTGTGTCCTTAAAACCTCTCTTGAAAAAAGAGGGTTGCTTCACTGATTTTTAAAGAATTTTTATTGGTTGTTGGTTTTATTTAAACCTTGTGTGCTAATTTATTTGTATATTAAGGTTGATGAAAAGGATTGCCTCGAAAGCGCTTACCTAACTTTGTGTTTTGGAATAAATTTCAAGTATTTTATTCTCCAGCCTACAAGTCTCTGTATTCATACTTATATTTATATTCTTGGGTTCTTGGTTCCACCATCTCTTTACTTCCTATATTATTCTACATGGTTTGAATTTGTTCTTCACTCAGCCTTCCTGCCTTTCTTAACTTTATTTTATCTTTATTTACATTGCCCTGCTTATGTTTTCTTCACTTCATAATTATTCTTTCTCTTGTTTCTAACCTAATAGTTATTAATTATTATTATTATTAGAATGTTTTTTTATTGAAATTGGTTTTGTGGCTCTGTCCATCTGTGGTTCTGTCACTCTGAGCTCTCCAGGGTGCTGAAGTGCTATATATTGCATAATGATTGCTTTCCACAGAATGCAGGTGTTGCCTGCACTGCTGACTTCCCTGTCCTTCTGCAACTGAATAAAAAACATTCTTTATTAAAAAGTAGTTTTTATAATTATTATTATTACAATGCTTTTTATTTAAATTGGTTTTGTGGCTCTGTCCTTTTGTGGGTCTGTCACTCTGAGCTGTCCAGGGTGCTGAGGTGCTGTATATTGCATAATGATTGCTTTCCAGGGGATGTAGGTGTTGCCTGCATTGCTGACTTTTGTGTCCCTCTGCAACTGAATAAAAAGCAGATGACAGTGACTAGAAGTACTTATAACCAGAAAATAAGAAGTGCCATTTGATTATACATGGGCAGCAACAATGCTGTTCACAACCCATTATGCACACACTGTCCCACTAAAAGATAAGTGATTTAGACACCCTTTATGGGCATGTATGTGAAGTGTTTCTCTACTTCTTGATCATATTAAATGCTGGAAATGGTAGTATAGGAAAGATATGAAAAGGGGAATCAAGTAGAGCATAGAACAGAAGGTGAGGAAATATGGAATGAGCAGGATGCAGGTGTGATAGTAGGAAAATACTTTTTTGTGGCATAGGTGCCCATTTTCTATTTTTATAATACCTTTATTGAATTATCACTTAAGACATAAGGCAAAGATAAATTTATATAAAAGAAAACAAACCATGTTAACATGTTCCAAGTAAAAGCACTATACATCACATTCTTTCTATAACTATCATCACTCCAACATTATAAAATGCTCAATTCCTGATTCCCTCCAGTCTCATTCCTCCTTAGCCTCCAAAACATTATTCAACATGTAATGTTTCATCTATTTCCATTTTTTCAATGTAATTTTATCCTTCCCTTTCATAAATATCCCACTTCCAATTCTGTTTAACTATGTTATATTATTTTTTACTGCAAATACAGTTGGCTGAAGCTTTGATTTCCATTTTCTAGTAATTAGTTTTTTGCAGCCACCAGAATTAAACTTATCTAAGCTTTAATGTGTATAAGCATTTCAGATCCTGTATTCCAAATTAAAAAAAATATTTCCTTTGTTGCATCCATTTTGTCACCCAATATTTCTAGCAAAGTTTTCTGTACTGAATTTTTGAAGTCTGCCAATACATTATAGTCCCAAAATATATGTTTCCAATTCTTTGGAATCTGTTTGGGGTAGAAAGATACCCATGTAAACACTTACAAACAAAAATCCAAAATCTGCTAAACTTTGTTGCACACTGAGAATCCATACACATGTCCTCCCATTGTTTTCTTGTAAATTACATATCCGGTTTCTCTTTCCAATCTTTTCTAACCACCTCTGATCAATTCCTATTGTTATAGTGCAAGATTTTATATGCCCTATTAATTATCCCCTTTTTAGCAGCAGCTTCTGCTCTAAATTCAACTAAAAACTATACCAAGAGAAGGCCTTTTACTTAGGATTCCCGTATCCCTTCCTCTTTAATTATAGTCTAATATCAATCCCTGATACAGAATGCTGCCTTTAGCCTGCAGTTCAAATGTCTTCTTGGCCTCTTCCAATTCTATTACCATTGCCTTTCTAGTTATTTGCTCCCAGTACCTTGGTTCCTTTTCCAGTTTTCTACAATAAATTCCAGCACCTCTTGCATATTCTGTCTACCCCTAATTGTAGTCCTAATGCCCTGTAATCAGTTTACCTAATTTCAGGTCATCTGCATAAAGACTGTAGAACAGCTCAGATGAAAAAGAGACAACAAAATCTCTTTTCTCCATTCTTGTGTTGCATACATACATACATACAAACATACAAATATTTCAAGTATAGGCATTAATGCCCTTCTAGCATACCGATATACAAAAACGGTTGTTCCCATAATAAGTGTCCAAGCTGTCCTTAAAAATATCTAAGCTAGTGCATGCTTTAATTTAGTTTGGCAGTCTGTTCCATGCATCAGCTGCTGTCTCAGAGAACCAGTTAGTACACTTTTCATCTTCTACATAGGTTGTCTGATGATTCTCAGCTACTTTTTGATAAGCCAAAACATTCACAGGGATAGTTGTCTCTAAATGCCCTATATACCTGAATAAGATCTTCTCTTAAATATCAGTAAGAGACACTATACAAGTTCAGATATTTTAGTCTTTCATAAAAACTTAAATTTTCACACCCATGGATGCTTATATATTTCTGCTGTACTCTTTCCAATTTACTCTTGATTGCTTGTCTTATAAGTTTTCCATATTTTAATTCCATACTCAAGTTTGTGCCTGATGTAATTAACAAACAATGACATCATTAATTTTGATTTCCTAGACTTTATAATTTTTTTTATACAACCTACAGTTCTATACCTGTCTTTAGCCAATTGCTTGATAGGTTTAGAAAAACTCAAAACTGGATCTACCCATATACCCAGGTCCTTAAATGAATCTTCAGTTTCAACCACTGTGTGCTATATTAAATATTCACCTTTCAATTTATGTCTGCCAAACCTCATATGCTTAGTTTTTGATTTATTCATCAGCATATTATTCTCTTGTGCCTAAATGGTCAATTTAGTCAAGTTCTTTTGAAGATATGCCCTATCTGTAACACATGTAATCAGTTTACCTAATTTCAGGTCATCTGCATAAAGACTGTAGAACAGCTCAGATGAAAAAGAGACATAGGAATGAGAAGTGTACTAATTAGTTCTCTAAGAGAGCAGTTGATGCATGGAACAGATTACCAAATTACATTAAAGCAAGGGATAGTTTAGATAGTTTTAAGCATAGCCTGGACACTTAATATGGGAACAACTGTTTCAATATATTGGCAGGCTAGAAGGGTATTAATGCCCATGCTTGAAATATTTGTACATATGTATGTATGTATGTATCAGACACAGCTTCATATAAGCCCTTTTCAAATGTAAACCATGATTATAAAGTGTTTATGTCTTTAATAGCTAAATGAATGACAAACGTGTTCCCAAAATGGATAGAATTGGATCAATGTGGTTTTGTGGAGGGGAGACAAACATTTGACAATTTTATTAGAACAACTATGATCTAGAGGGAAGCAGAGTATAAGAAATTACCATTGTTGTTGATGGGTTTTGATGCAGTGAAAGCATTAAACAGACAAGCTGGAATTTTATGAGTAAGCCAATAGAAGTATTTGCATTCCTTGATACAATAATAAGGTTAATTAGTATGGTATATATAAGGTAACAGAGACAAAAATTAAAGTGGGAGGGTTCCTTTCTGACAAGGTGTGTCTAAACAGGGCAACTATGCATAGATCTCTTACTTCCCCTTTGTTATTTGCTTTATATTTAGTGTTGGCAAACAAAATAAAAAAATGTATAAATTCAAGGATAATAATTGGTGTGATAATTAAGAAAAGTTGGAATTATTTGCAAATGGTATTATTTTGTACCTGATAAACCTAGAAAAGGACATCTCGTTGTTGTAGAACATCTTAAAACAGTTTCAACTTTTTCCTGCATATGAAATTAATGAAGATAAAACAAAGGCTACAGTTGGAAACTATGTACCATTACATGAACTGGTTCAGAAACACCCGTATTTATGGAGGCACAATAAAATGAAGAATTCAAGAGTACGGCTTAAAATTAATTCTATTATAACAGCTAAGGATATATGGAAAGAGACTAAACAAATGATAATACAAAACTGAGAAACAGGAAGCTCTTGTTTATGGGTATAGATAGCAAGATACAAACAGTGAAATAATTTTACTAACATTAGTTTTATATACAGGCCAGGCATATTTTTATCAACCATAAGAGAAGTTGTGGTCTATAATTAATAAAGAGATGAAGATTTTATCTGGCAGGGGAAGAGGGCAAGGTTCAAGTGTGATAAGATGATCCTTCCAACTCTTCACATTTCCATTTTTGAAACAAGGCATTTTTTCATGGGCTTCCTATTATGCTGTTGCAGACGCAGGTTGTCGAATGCATCTTTGTTGAAATGAAAAGCGCAAAAAGGCAAAATAGTGAAGCGGCTTTTTAGCAAATTCTTTCCCAGGGAAAGAATTTGTTTGACCGCTTTCACTACATTGCCTTTTTGGCACTGTAGTAAGATCTCGGAGTTGGCATATTTAAGTAGGGGGGTGTGTGGGGGGCACAGCCCCCCCATGTCAGGGGGTGTGGGGGGATTATGTAAGGTTTTGCAAGTCTTTTTTTTTGTTGTTGTTTGTTTCGGAACAGCAATTTTTTCCCTTGGAAAACAATCTCTGTTCTAAAATTTCGATGTTGTAAGCTTTCGCTTACATGGGGTCGATTATGTATCGTTGGCTCTTCTGAGCATGCAATATCATAATATAGACCCTTTTCATGTAGGTATTTACCCAAAAAATATTTTAATTCATGGTAACCCGACTTTCCTTTCTATATGATTTGTGAAAAATATATCCCGACACCAATACAAACTATGCTATCTAAGAGGGTGTGTAAGTTCTGTACTAACACTCAGAAAATCCTTTAGAAAGAGATAATTTGTACCAACGTGAATAAAAACAGGCTCATACTTTCTTACATTAAGGCATTCTAAGGCTTTCTTACATTGTCTATTTTTGCTTCTGGCAAACATAACACTATATTTATTTATTTATTTATTGTATTTTACATTTGTTTACCAGGATAGTCCAACTGGATACATGTCCATTTTCAGCAGAGGCCCTGGGAGAAAAGCTCCAAATAGACAAACTTACATAGATTACACAAGAAGTTGGATAACATTAGAAAATATAAAACAAAGTGATTATGTACAATGGTTTAGTAGTGTTCCCTAGTAGGGACTCACAATTTTCATGGACAGACACAATTAAAAGCAAGAGACATCAGATTGGATATAGAGCTTGGTGACGTAGTTGCATGTTATGATATTTACAGATTACGCTTTCAGTTTATAACTTAATCAAGGTTGGTACATGGGCAAAGCCAGTTAACTTTGAGATACTGTTTGAGGTTTTTTCTTGAAGAGACTTTTGGAGGATTGTAAGGTTATATAGTTTGGCAACGAATTCCAGATTTTGCCAACAAAGTTGTCAAACAGGGATTCACCAGCAGAGTTATTAGCTTTGTGAGTTTTGACCAGTAGTTTGATGGCTAACCATAGGGATCTCAGGTTGCTATATGGCTTAATAATATTTATAAGTGAGGGGGTATCCTCAATGTGGTACAGAATTTTGTGCGCTATTAAGAGCTGATTGAATTGAATTAAGCTGGGCAGTTCTAACCACTCTAGTTGTTTCAGGATCTGGCAGTGGCGGGTTCTATAGGTGGAGCCAGTGTCGAATCTAGCAATATGGTTTTAGCTATGCGACAGCTTACCTAGTTCGGATATGTTGAGGTTTGAGAGTACAAGCGAGGCATATAAAAGAGTAGAGAGTAGGTGTGACTGGGCGATTGCAGTCCTAGCCAGTGGGGTTAAAAATGTCTTGTTTCTATACAGTGATCCAAGCTTCTTATTGATGGTCTGTATAGTTTTGTTGACCTGTAGGTCAAATTTGAGATTATTGTCTATGATAACCCCTAGAAGTTTGGTGTGTTGATCTGGGGAGATAGTGGTACCATTGTTAGACGTGACAGAGAATGAAGTGTGGCAGATCTACTAGTGGGGGGTGAAGTGTAGAAGTTTAGTTTTATTGGGATACAGCAGTAGGCACTGGTTGGTGAGCCAGTTCTTAATAGTGTTAAATGCATTTTGGGTTAGGATTTACAGTTCAGATGGGGAGGTGGCTGAGCATATCAGAGTGGAATAATCTGCATATTGAACACAGGTAGCTTTAGGGATAGCAGTGTGAAGGTTGTTGATAAAAATAGAGAAGAGTAGTGGATCTAGTATGGAGCCTTGAGGGACACCAAGTGTGAGAGGTATCTGGCTGGAGAGTTTGCCCTGCCATAGTACCACCTGTTGTCTACCAGTCAGGTAGGACTGGAACCATTGGATTGCGTGCTTATTGAGGGAAAAAGATGTTAGAGAAGGAATGAGAAGTTCATGGTTGACCATGTCAAAGGCTTTTGATAGGTCAAGAAAGAGGGCGGAGGATAGCCTATTGTCATTCCTGTTTTGGTTTATGGCATTAGTAAAGGAAAGGAGGGCTGAGGTGATGTTGTGGTATGGCCTGAAATCATGCTGGGAGTTGGATAGTAAGTTACTCTGTGTAAGGTATTGCATTAGTTGCTTGTGTACATATTTCTCCATTATTTTGGCTAGTGGGGAAAGAATGGTAATGAGTCTATAGTTGGATATGTCTGTAGAACTACCACCTTTATGGAGTGGGATGATGTGGAATATTTTCCAGAGGGAGGGGAATAGCGCTTTCGGATAAGGTTCTGTTGATAAGGATAGATATGGGATATGCAATAGTATTTGCAGCTATTTGTAGGTACTATGCAGGAAGGAGGTCAGCAGTGAGGGTAGTAGGTTTTAGTTTTTTTATAAGTGTTTTGATAAAACTAGTGGATATTGGTTGGAAGCTAAATTGGGGGTGATTAGTGGGTAGATTAGGTGTGTGGTTTAAGTTTGTAGGGGTTATGTGATTTGCTATGGATTGGATTGTTTCAGTGAAAAAGTTATTATAAGCACCAGCTATGGTCTCTGGGGAACTCTGGGTGTGGTTAGCCAGGGTTGGGGTGGTAGAATGACCTGGATGAAGTAGTTGATTTAAGCCTGCCCAGAACTTTTGAGGGTTGTTTTGGTGTTTTTGTAGAAGATTTTGGTAGAAGCTTTTTATCTAGTAAAATAGATTTTTTTGTATCATTCCTGAGTTGACGATATTTTAGATGGTCAAGTGGGCTTTAGTAATTCTCCAGCTGGCCCAGGCTCTGTTTCTAGTTCTGATTTTTAGATTTGGTATCTTTTGTGAGCCATGGTGCCGTGTTTGATCTGGATTTTATTATACGTGCTGGAGCATGGGAATCAAGGATACTTAGGAATTTAGTGTAAAAGTGAGCTATAGCCTCTTCTAATGGTAGATTTTTTTAGTTTTGACCAGTCAACTGCTTTTAGTTCATTTAGGAATATAGCAGTGTCAAAGTTCTTCTTGTTTCTAAGTGTTTTATATTTGGTCTAGTGAGGGGTTTCCTGACTTATGTTTTATGATATAGGTTGGTAAATGTTGCTAAGGTCATCAGGGAGAGTGCCAGCTGTGTACAGTTGGGGGTGGTTATTAACTAGGATCCAGTCTAGGATAATTTCCCTGTTGGTCAGTTTGTTTATCCTAGTGGGAGAGGTTATGGTCTGTTTAAACACAGATAAGTTTATAGGGGTGAGGGGGGTTTGGAGGAGCAGGGGTGCCAGTCGGTATTGAAGTCATCAAGAACTATGGTTTCTTGGGAATAGGTAGTAGATAACCAGTATAGGATATCCTCTAGGGTATTTAAGTTGTTGCCTGGCAGAATGTAAGCACAGACAATGCTCAAGCAGTTGTTCTGGTTAATCTGTAGTTTGGTTATGAGGAGTTCTGCATTATTGAATTGGGGTGGTGGAATGCTGCCTCTATTAACAGTTAGAGTATTTTTGAAAAGGACTGCTATCCCACCTCCTTTCCTTGTAGTACAGTCTAACTGCTGAATATTATATCCTGGAGGTAGTATCTCATTATCAGTAGTACTAGGTTAGTATGGTCTAACCGGTGAATATTATATCCTGGAGGTAGTATCTCATTATCAGTAGTACTAGGTTAGTATGGTCTAACCGGTGAATATTATATCCTGGAGGTAGTATCTCATTATCAGTAGTACTAGGTTAGTACATGCTAACCGGTGAATATTATATCCTGGAGGTAGTATCTCATTATCAGTAGTACTAGGTTAGTACAGTCTAACCGGTGAATATTATATCCTGGAGGTAGTATCTCATTATCAGTAGTACTAGGTTAGTACGGTCTAACCAGTGAATATTATATCCTGGAGGTAGTATCTCATTATCAGTAGTACTAGGTTAGTATGGTCTAACCGGTGAATATTATATCCTGGAGGTAGTATCTCATTATCAGTAGTACTAGGTTAGTATGGTCTAACTGGTGAATATTATATCCTGGAGGTAGTATCTCATTATCAGTAGTACTAGGTTAGTATGGTCTAACCGGTGAATATTATATCCTGGAGGTAGTATCTCATTATCAGTAGTACTAGGTTAGTATGGTCTAACCGGTGAATATTATATCCTGGAGGTAGTATCTCATTATCAGTAGTACTAGGTTAGTATGTTCTAACCAGTGAATATTATATCCTGGAGGTAGTATCTCATTATCAGTAGTACTAGGTTAGTACTGTCTAACCGGTGAATATTATATCCTGGAGGTAGTATCTCATTATCAGTAGTACTAGGTTAGTATGGTCTAACCGGTGAATATTATATCCTGGAGGTAGTATCTCATTATCAGTAGTACTAGGTTAGTATGGTCTAACCGGTGAATATTATATCCTGGAGGTAGTATCTCATTATCAGTAGTACTAGGTTAGTATGGTCTAACCGGTGAATATTATATCCTGGAGGTAGTATCTCATTATCAGTAGTACTAGGTTAGTATGGTCTAACCAGTGAATATTATATCCTGGAGGTAGTATCTCATTATCAGTAGTACTAGGTTAGTATGGTCTAACCAGTGAATATTATATCCTGGAGGTAGTATCTCATTATCAGTAGTACTAGGTTAGTATGGTCTAACCGGTGAATATTATATCCTGGAGGTAGTATCTCATTATCAGTAGTACTAGGTTAGTACAGTCTAACCGGTGAATATTATATCCTGGAGGTAGTATCTCATTATCAGTAGTACTAGGTTAGTATGGTCTAACCGGTGAATATTATATCCTGGAGGTAGTATCTCATTATCAGTAGTACTAGGTTAGTATGGTCTAACCAGTGAATATTATATCCTGGAGGTAGTATCTCATTATCAGTAGTACTAGGTTAGTATGGTCTAACCAGTGAATATTATATCCTGGAGGTAGTATCTCATTATCAGTAGTACTAGGTTAGTATGGTCTAACCGGTGAATATTATATCCTGGAGGTAGTATCTCATTATCAGTAGTACTAGGTTAGTATGGTCTAACCAGTGAATATTATATCCTGGAGGTAGTATCTCATTATCAGTAGTACTAGGTTAGTATGGTCTAACCGGTGAATATTATATCCTGGAGGTAGTATCTCATTATCAGTAGTACTAGGTTAGTATGGTCTAACCGGTGAATATTATATCCTGGAGGTAGTATCTCATTATCAGTAGTACTAGGTTAGTATGGTCTAACCGGTGAATATTATATCCTGGAGGTAGTATCTCATTATCAGTAGTACTAGGTTAGTATGGTCTAACCGGTGAATATTATATCCTGGAGGTAGTATCTCATTATCAGTAGTACTAGGTTAGTATGGTCTAACCGGTGAATATTATATCCTGGAGGTAGTATCTCATTATCAGTAGTACTAGGTTAGTACGGTCTAACCGGTGAATATTATATCCTGGAGGTAGTATCTCATTATCAGTAGTACTAGGTTAGTATGTATGGTCTAACCGGTGAATATTATATCCTGGAGGTAGTATCTCATTATCAGTAGTACTAGGTTAGTATGGTCTAACCAGTGAATATTATATCCTGGAGGTAGTATCTCATTATCAGTAGTACTAGGTTAGTATGGTCTAACCGGTGAATATTATATCCTTGAGGTAGTATCTCATTATCAGTAGTACTAGGTTAGTATGGTCTAACCGGTGAATATTATATCCTGGAGGTAGTATCTCATTATCAGTAGTACTAGGTTAGTATGGTCTAACCGGTGAATATTATATCCTGGAGGTAGTATCTCATTATCAGTAGTACTAGGTTAGTATGGTCTAACCGGTGAATATTATATCCTGGAGGTAGTATCTCATTATCAGTAGTACTAGGTTAGTATGGTCTAACCGGTGAATATTATATCCTGGAGGTAGTATCTCATTATCAGTAGTACTAGGTTAGTATGGTCTAACCGGTGAATATTATATCCTGGAGGTAGTATCTCATTATCAGTAGTACTAGGTTAGTATGGTCTAACCGGTGAATATTATATCCTGGAGGTAGTATCTCATTATCAGTAGTACTAGGTTAGTATGGTCTAACCGGTGAATATTATATCCTGGAGGTAGTATCTCATTATCAGTAGTACTAGGTTAGTATGTTCTAACCAGTGAATATTATATCCTGGAGGTAGTATCTCATTATCAGTAGTACTAGGTTAGTATGGTCTAACCGGTGAATATTATATCCTGGAGGTAGTATCTCATTATCAGTAGTACTAGGTTAGTATGGTCTAACCGGTGAATATTATATCCTGGAGGTAGTATCTCATTATCAGTAGTACTAGGTTAGTATGGTCTAACCGGTGAATATTATATCCTGGAGGTAGTATCTCATTATCAGTAGTACTAGGTTAGTATGGTCTAACCAGTGAATATTATATCCTGGAGGTAGTATCTCATTATCAGTAGTACTAGGTTAGTATGGTCTAACCGGTGAATATTATATCCTGGAGGTAGTATCTCATTATCAGTAGTACTAGGTTAGTATGGTCTAACGGTGAATATTATATCCTGGAGGTAGTATCTCATTATCAGTAGTACTAGGTTAGTATGGTCTAACCGGTGAATATTATATCCTGGAGGTAGTATCTCATTATCAGTAGTACTAGGTTAGTATGGTCTAACCGGTGAATATTATATCCTGGAGGTAGTATCTCATTATCAGTAGTACTAGGTTAGTATGGTCTAACCGGTGAATATTATATCCTGGAGGTAGTATCTCATTATCAGTAGTACTAGGTTAGTATGGTCTAACCGGTGAATATTATATCCTGGAGGTAGTATCTCATTATCAGTAGTACTAGGTTAGTATGGTCTAACCGGTGAATATTATATCCTGGAGGTAGTATCTCATTATCAGTAGTACTAGGTTAGTATGGTCTAACCAGTGAATATTATATCCTGGAGGTAGTATCTCATTATCAGTAGTACTAGGTTAGTATGGTCTAACCGGTGAATATTATATCCTGGAGGTAGTATCTCATTATCAGTAGTACTAGGTTAGTATGGTCTAACCGGTGAATATTATATCCTGGAGGTAGTATCTCATTATCAGTAGTACTAGGTTAGTATGGTCTAACCGGTGAATATTATATCCTGGAGGTAGTATCTCATTATCAGTAGTACTAGGTTAGTATGGTCTAACCGGTGAATATTATATCCTGGAGGTAGTATCTCATTATCAGTAGTACTAGGTTAGTATGGTCTAACCGGTGAATATTATATCCTGGAGGTAGTATCTCATTATCAGTAGTACTAGGTTAGTATGGTCTAACCGGTGAATATTATATCCTGGAGGTAGTATCTCATTATCAGTAGTACTAGGTTAGTATGGTCTAACCGGTGAATATTATATCCTGGAGGTAGTATCCCATTATCAGTAGTACTAGGTCAATATGGTCTAACCTGTGAATATTATATCCTGGAGGTAGTATCTCATTATCAGTAGTACTAGGTTAATACGGTCTAACCGGTGAATATTATATCCTGGAGGTAGTATCTCATTATCAGTAGTACTAGGTTAGTATGGTCTAACCGGTGAATATTATATCCTGGAGGTAGTATCTCATTATCAGTAGTACTAGGTTAGTATGGTCTAACCGGTGAATATTATATCCTGGAGGTAGTATCTCATTATCAGTAGTACTAGGTTAGTATGGTCTAACCGGTGAATATTATATCCTGGAGGTAGTATCTCATTATCAGTAGTACTAGGTTAGTATGGTCTAACCAGTGAATATTATATCCTGGAGGTAGTATCTCATTATCAGTAGTACTAGGTTAGTATGGTCTAACCGGTGAATATTATATCCTGGAGGTAGTATCTCATTATCAGTAGTACTAGGTTAGTATGGTCTAACCGGTGAATATTATATCCTGGAGGTAGTATCTCATTATCAGTAGTACTAGGTTAGTATGGTCTAACCGGTGAATATTATATCCTGGAGGTAGTATCTCATTATCAGTAGTACTAGGTTAGTATGGTCTAACCGGTGAATATTATATCCTGGAGGTAGTATCTCATTATCAGTAGTACTAGGTTAGTATGGTCTAACCGGTGAATATTATATCCTGGAGGTAGTATCTCATTATCAGTAGTACTAGGTTAGTATGGTCTAACCGGTGAATATTATATCCTGGAGGTAGTATCTCATTATCAGTAGTACTAGGTTAGTATGGTCTAACCGGTGAATATTATATCCTGGAGGTAGTATCTCATTATCAGTAGTACTAGGTTAGTATGGTCTAACCGGTGAATATTATATCCTGGAGGTAGTATCTCATTATCAGTAGTACTAGGTTAGTATGGTCTAACCGGTGAATATTATATCCTGGAGGTAGTATCTCATTATCAGTAGTACTAGGTTAGTATGGTCTAACCGGTGAATATTATATCCTGGAGGTAGTATCTCATTATCAGTAGTACTAGGTTAGTATGGTCTAACCAGTGAATATTATATCCTGGAGGTAGTATCTCATTATCAGTAGTACTAGGTTAGTATGGTCTAACCGGTGAATATTATATCCTGGAGGTAGTATCTCATTATCAGTAGTACTAGGTTAGTATGGTCTAACCAGTGAATATTATATCCTGGAGGTAGTATCTCATTATCAGTAGTACTAGGTTAGTATGGTCTAACCAGTGAATATTATATCCTGGAGGTAGTATCTCATTATCAGTAGTACTAGGTTAGTATGGTCTAACCGGTGAATATTATATCCTGGAGGTAGTATCTCATTATCAGTAGTACTAGGTTAGTATGGTCTAACCGGTGAATATTATATCCTGGAGGTAGTATCTCATTATCAGTAGTACTAGGTTAGTATGGTCTAACCGGTGAATATTATATCCTGGAGGTAGTATCTCATTATCAGTAGTACTAGGTTAGTATGGTCTAACCAGTGAATATTATATCCTGGAGGTAGTATCTCATTATCAGTAGTACTAGGTTAGTATGGTCTAACCGGTGAATATTATATCCTGGAGGTAGTATCTCATTATCAGTAGTACTAGGTTAGTATGGTCTAACCAGTGAATATTATATCCTGGAGGTAGTATCTCATTATCAGTAGTACTAGGTTAGTATGGTCTAACCGGTGAATATTATATCCTGGAGGTAGTATCTCATTATCAGTAGTACTAGGTTAGTATGGTCTAACCGGTGAATATTATATCCTGGAGGTAGTATCTCATTATCAGTAGTACTAGGTTAGTATGTTCTAACCGGTGAATATTATATCCTGGAGGTAGTATCTCATTATCAGTAGTACTAGGTTAGTATGGTCTAACCGGTGAATATTATATCCTGGAGGTAGTATCTCATTATCAGTAGTACTAGGTTAGTATGGTCTAACCAGTGAATATTATATCCTGGAGGTAGTATCTCATTATCAGTAGTACTAGGTTAGTATGGTCTAACCGGTGAATATTATATCCTGGAGGTAGTATCTCATTATCAGTAGTACTAGGTTAGTATGGTCTAACCGGTGAATATTATATCCTGGAGGTAGTATCTCATTATCAGTAGTACTAGGTTAGTATGGTCTAACCGGTGAATATTATATCCTGGAGGTAGTATCTCATTATCAGTAGTACTAGGTTAGTATGGTCTAACCGGTGAATATTATATCCTGGAGGTAGTATCTCATTATCAGTAGTACTAGGTTAGTATGGTCTAACCGGTGAATATTATATCCTGGAGGTAGTATCTCATTATCAGTAGTACTAGGTTAGTATGGTCTAACCGGTGAATATTATATCCTGGAGGTAGTATCTCATTATCAGTAGTACTAGGTTAGTATGGTCTAACCAGTGAATATTATATCCTGGAGGTAGTATCTCATTATCAGTAGTACTAGGTTAGTATGGTCTAACCAGTGAATATTATATCCTGGAGGTAGTATCTCATTATCAGTAGTACTAGGTTAGTATGGTCTAACCAGTGAATATTATATCCTGGAGGTAGTATCTCATTATCAGTAGTACTAGGTTAGTATGGTCTAACCGGTGAATATTATATCCTGGAGGTAGTATCTCATTATCAGTAGTACTAGGTTAGTATGGTCTAACCGGTGAATATTATATCCTGGAGGTAGTATCTCATTATCAGTAGTACTAGGTTAGTATGGTCTAACCAGTGAATATTATATCCTGGAGGTAGTATCTCATTATCAGTAGTACTAGGTTAGTATGGTCTAACCGGTGAATATTATATCCTGGAGGTAGTATCTCATTATCAGTAGTACTAGGTTAGTATGGTCTAACCGGTGAATATTATATCCTGGAGGTAGTATCTCATTATCAGTAGTACTAGGTTAGTATGGTCTAACCGGTGAATATTATATCCTGGAGGTAGTATCTCATTATCAGTAGTACTAGGTTAGTATGGTCTAACCGGTGAATATTATATCCTGGAGGTAGTATCTCATTATCAGTAGTACTAGGTTAGTATGGTCTAACCGGTGAATATTATATCCTGGAGGTAGTATCTCATTATCAGTAGTACTAGGTTAGTATGGTCTAACCGGTGAATATTATATCCTGGAGGTAGTATCTCATTATCAGTAGTACTAGGTTAGTATGGTCTAACCAGTGAATATTATATCCTGGAGGTAGTATCTCATTATCAGTAGTACTAGGTTAGTATGGTCTAACCGGTGAATATTATATCCTGGAGGTAGTATCTCATTATCAGTAGTACTAGGTTAGTATGGTCTAACCGGTGAATATTATATCCTGGAGGTAGTATCTCATTATCAGTAGTACTAGGTTAGTATGGTCTAACCAGTGAATATTATATCCTGGAGGTAGTATCTCATTATCAGTAGTACTAGGTTAGTATGGTCTAACCGGTGAATATTATATCCTGGAGGTAGTATCTCATTATCAGTAGTACTAGGTTAGTATGGTCTAACCGGTGAATATTATATCCTGGAGGTAGTATCTCATTATCAGTAGTACTAGGTTAGTATGGTCTAACCAGTGAATATTATATCCTGGAGGTAGTATCTCATTATCAGTAGTACTAGGTTAGTATGGTCTAACCGGTGAATATTATATCCTGGAGGTAGTATCTCATTATCAGTAGTACTAGGTTAGTATGGTCTAACCGGTGAATATTATATCCTGGAGGTAGTATCTCATTATCAGTAGTACTAGGTTAGTATGGTCTAACCAGTGAATATTATATCCTGGAGGTAGTATCTCATTATCAGTAGTACTAGGTTAGTATGGTCTAACCGGTGAATATTATATCCTGGAGGTAGTATCTCATTATCAGTAGTACTAGGTTAGTATGGTCTAACCAGTGAATATTATATCCTGGAGGTAGTATCTCATTATCAGTAGTACTAGGTTAGTATGGTCTAACCGGTGAATATTATATCCTGGAGGTAGTATCTCATTATCAGTAGTACTAGGTTAGTATGGTCTAACCAGTGAATATTATATCCTGGAGGTAGTATCTCATTATCAGTAGTACTAGGTTAGTATGGTCTAACCGGTGAATATTATATCCTGGAGGTAGTATCTCATTATCAGTAGTACTAGGTTAGTATGGTCTAACCGGTGAATATTATATCCTGGAGGTAGTATCTCATTATCAGTAGTACTAGGTTAGTATGGTCTAACCGGTGAATATTATATCCTGGAGGTAGTATCTCATTATCAGTAGTACTAGGTTAGTATGGTCTAACCGGTGAATATTATATCCTGGAGGTAGTATCTCATTATCAGTAGTACTAGGTTAGTATGGTCTAACCGGTGAATATTATATCCTGGAGGTAGTATCTCATTATCAGTAGTACTAGGTTAGTATGGTCTAACCGGTGAATATTATATCCTGGAGGTAGTATCTCATTATCAGTAGTACTAGGTTAGTATGGTCTAACCGGTGAATATTATATCCTGGAGGTAGTATCTCATTATCAGTAGTACTAGGTTAGTATGGTCTAACCGGTGAATATTATATCCTGGAGGTAGTATCTCATTATCAGTAGTACTAGGTTAGTATGGTCTAACCGGTGAATATTATATCCTGGAGGTAGTATCTCATTATCAGTAGTACTAGGTTAGTATGGTCTAACCAGTGAATATTATATCCTGGAGGTAGTATCTCATTATCAGTAGTACTAGGTTAGTATGGTCTAACCGGTGAATATTATATCCTGGAGGTAGTATCTCATTATCAGTAGTACTAGGTTAGTATGGTCTAACCGGTGAATATTATATCCTGGAGGTAGTATCTCATTATCAGTAGTACTAGGTTAGTATGGTCTAACCGGTGAATATTATATCCTGGAGGTAGTATCTCATTATCAGTAGTACTAGGTTAGTATGGTCTAACCAGTGAATATTATATCCTGGAGGTAGTATCTCATTATCAGTAGTACTAGGTTAGTATGGTCTAACCGGTGAATATTATATCCTGGAGGTAGTATCTCATTATCAGTAGTACTAGGTTAGTATGGTCTAACCGGTGAATATTATATCCTGGAGGTAGTATCTCATTATCAGTAGTACTAGGTTAGTATGGTCTAACCGGTGAATATTATATCCTGGAGGTAGTATCTCATTATCAGTAGTACTAGGTTAGTATGGTCTAACCGGTGAATATTATATCCTGGAGGTAGTATCTCATTATCAGTAGTACTAGGTTAGTATGGTCTAACCGGTGAATATTATATCCTGGAGGTAGTATCTCATTATCAGTAGTACTAGGTTAGTATGTTCTAACCGGTGAATATTATATCCTGGAGGTAGTATCTCATTATCAGTAGTACTAGGTTAGTATGGTCTAACCGGTGAATATTATATCCTGGAGGTAGTATCTCATTATCAGTAGTACTAGGTTAGTATGGTCTAACCAGTGAATATTATATCCTGGAGGTAGTATCTCATTATCAGTAGTACTAGGTTAGTATGTTCTAACCAGTGAATATTATATCCTGGAGGTAGTATCTCATTATCAGTAGTACTAGGTTAGTATGGTCTAACCAGTGAATATTATATCCTGGAGGTAGTATCTCATTATCAGTAGTACTAGGTTAGTATGGTCTAACCGGTGAATATTATATCCTGGAGGTAGTATCTCATTATCAGTAGTACTAGGTTAGTATGGTCTAACCAGTGAATATTATATCCTGGAGGTAGTATCTCATTATCAGTAGTACTAGGTTAGTATGGTCTAACCGGTGAATATTATATCCTGGAGGTAGTATCTCATTATCAGTAGTACTAGGTTAGTATGGTCTAACCGGTGAATATTATATCCTGGAGGTAGTATCTCATTATCAGTAGTACTAGGTTAGTATGGTCTAACCGGTGAATATTATATCCTGGAGGTAGTATCTCATTATCAGTAGTACTAGGTTAGTATGGTCTAACCGGTGAATATTATATCCTGGAGGTAGTATCTCATTATCAGTAGTACTAGGTTAGTATGGTCTAACCAGTGAATATTATATCCTGGAGGTAGTATCTCATTATCAGTAGTACTAGGTTAGTATGGTCTAACCGGTGAATATTATATCCTGGAGGTAGTATCTCATTATCAGTAGTACTAGGTTAGTATGGTCTAACCGGTGAATATTATATCCTGGAGGTAGTATCTCATTATCAGTAGTACTAGGTTAGTATGTTCTAACCGGTGAATATTATATCCTGGAGGTAGTATCTCATTATCAGTAGTACTAGGTTAGTATGTTCTAACCGGTGAATATTATATCCTGGAGGTAGTATCTCATTATCAGTAGTACTAGGTTAGTATGGTCTAACCAGTGAATATTATATCCTGGAGGTAGTATCTCATTATCAGTAGTACTAGGTTAGTATGGTCTAACCAGTGAATATTATATCCTGGAGGTAGTATCTCATTATCAGTAGTACTAGGTTAGTATGGTCTAACCGGTGAATATTATATCCTGGAGGTAGTATCTCATTATCAGTAGTACTAGGTTAGTATGTTCTAACCGGTGAATATTATATCCTGGAGGTAGTATCTCATTATCAGTAGTACTAGGTTAGTATGGTCTAACCGGTGAATATTATATCCTGGAGGTAGTATCTCATTATCAGTAGTACTAGGTTAGTATGGTCTAACCGGTGAATATTATATCCTGGAGGTAGTATCTCATTATCAGTAGTACTAGGTTAGTATGGTCTAACCGGTGAATATTATATCCTGGAGGTAGTATCTCATTATCAGTAGTACTAGGTTAGTATGGTCTAACCGGTGAATATTATATCCTGGAGGTAGTATCTCATTATCAGTAGTACTAGGTTAGTATGGTCTAACCGGTGAATATTATATCCTGGAGGTAGTATCTCATTATCAGTAGTACTAGGTTAGTATGGTCTAACCGGTGAATATTATATCCTGGAGGTAGTATCTCATTATCAGTAGTACTAGGTTAGTATGGTCTAACCGGTGAATATTATATCCTGGAGGTAGTATCTCATTATCAGTAGTACTAGGTTAGTATGGTCTAACCGGTGAATATTATATCCTGGAGGTAGTATCTCATTATCAGTAGTACTAGGTTAGTATGTTCTAACCGGTGAATATTATATCCTGGAGGTAGTATCTCATTATCAGTAGTACTAGGTTAGTATGGTCTAACCAGTGAATATTATATCCTGGAGGTAGTATCTCATTATCAGTAGTACTAGGTTAGTATGGTCTAACCAGTGAATATTATATCCTGGAGGTAGTATCTCATTATCAGTAGTACTAGGTTAGTATGGTCTAACCGGTGAATATTATATCCTGGAGGTAGTATCTCATTATCAGTAGTACTAGGTTAGTATGGTCTAACCGGTGAATATTATATCCTGGAGGTAGTATCTCATTATCAGTAGTACTAGGTTAGTATGGTCTAACCGGTGAATATTATATCCTGGAGGTAGTATCTCATTATCAGTAGTACTAGGTTAGTATGGTCTAACCAGTGAATATTATATCCTGGAGGTAGTATCTCATTATCAGTAGTACTAGGTTAGTAGGGTCTAACCGGTGAATATTATATCCTGGAGGTAGTATCTCATTATCAGTAGTACTAGGTTAGTAGGTTCTAACCGGTGAATATTATATCCTGGAGGTAGTATCTCATTATCAGTAGTACTAGGTTAGTATGGTCTAACCAGTGAATATTATATCCTGGAGGTAGTATCTCATTATCAGTAGTACTAGGTTAGTATGGTCTAACCAGTGAATATTATATCCTGGAGGTAGTATCTCATTATCAGTAGTACTAGGTTAGTATGGTCTAACCAGTGAATATTATATCCTGGAGGTAGTATCTCATTATCAGTAGTACTAGGTTAGTATGGTCTAACCGGTGAATATTATATCCTGGAGGTAGTATCTCATTATCAGTAGTACTAGGTTAGTACGGTCTAACCAGTGAATATTATATCCTGGAGGTAGTATCTCATTATCAGTAGTACTAGGTTAGTATGGTCTAACCAGTGAATATTATATCCTGGAGGTAGTATCTCATTATCAGTAGTACTAGGTTAGTATGTTCTAACCGGTGAATATTATATCCTGGAGGTAGTATCTCATTATCAGTAGTACTAGGTTAGTATGGTCTAACCGGTGAATATTATATCCTGGAGGTAGTATCTCATTATCAGTAGTACTAGGTTAGTATGGTCTAACCGGTGAATATTATATCCTGGAGGTAGTATCTCATTATCAGTAGTACTAGGTTAGTATGGTCTAACCAGTGAATATTATATCCTGGAGGTAGTATCTCATTATCAGTAGTACTAGGTTAGTATGGTCTAACCGGTGAATATTATATCCTGGAGGTAGTATCTCATTATCAGTAGTACTAGGTTAGTATGGTCTAACCGGTGAATATTATATCCTGGAGGTAGTATCTCATTATCAGTAGTACTAGGTTAGTATGGTCTAACCGGTGAATATTATATCCTGGAGGTAGTATCTCATTATCAGTAGTACTAGGTTAGTATGGTCTAACCGGTGAATATTATATCCTGGAGGTAGTATCTCATTATCAGTAGTACTAGGTTAGTATGTTCTAACCGGTGAATATTATATCCTGGAGGTAGTATCTCATTATCAGTAGTACTAGGTTAGTATGGTCTAACCGGTGAATATTATATCCTGGAGGTAGTATCTCATTATCAGTAGTACTAGGTTAGTATGGTCTAACCGGTGAATATTATATCCTGGAGGTAGTATCTCATTATCAGTAGTACTAGGTTAGTATGGTCTAACCGGTGAATATTATATCCTGGAGGTAGTATCTCATTATCAGTAGTACTAGGTTAGTATGTTCTAACCGGTGAATATTATATCCTGGAGGTAGTATCTCATTATCAGTAGTACTAGGTTAGTATGGTCTAACCGGTGAATATTATATCCTGGAGGTAGTATCTCATTATCAGTAGTACTAGGTTAGTATGGTCTAACCGGTGAATATTATATCCTGGAGGTAGTATCTCATTATCAGTAGTACTAGGTTAGTACGGTCTAACCAGTGAATATTATATCCTGGAGGTAGTATCTCATTATCAGTAGTACTAGGTTAGTATGGTCTAACCGGTGAATATTATATCCTGGAGGTAGTATCTCATTATCAGTAGTACTAGGTTAGTATGGTCTAACCGGTGAATATTATATCCTGGAGGTAGTATCTCATTATCAGTAGTACTAGGTTAATATGGTCTAACCAGTGAATATTATATCCTGGAGGTAGTATCTCATTATCAGTAGTTCTAGGTTAGTAATGTCTAACCGGTGAATATTATATCCTGGAGGTAGTATCTCATTATCAGTAGTACTAGGTTAGTATGGTCTAACCAGTGAATATTATATCCTGGAGGTAGTATCTCATTATCAGTAGTACTAGGTTAGTATGGTCTAACCGGTGAATATTATATCCTGGAGGTAGTATCTCATTATCAGTAGTACTAGGTTAGTATGTTCTAACCGGTGAATATTATATCCTGGAGGTAGTATCTCATTATCAGTAGTACTAGGTTAGTATGGTCTAACCGGTGAATATTATATCCTGGAGGTAGTATCTCATTATCAGTAGTACTAGGTTAGTACGGTCTAACCAGTGAATATTATATCCTGGAGGTAGTATCTCATTATCAGTAGTACTAGGTTAGTATGTTCTAACCGGTGAATATTATATCCTGGAGGTAGTATCTCATTATCAGTAGTACTAGGTTAGTATGTTCTAACCGGTGAATATTATATCCTGGAGGTAGTATCTCATTATCAGTAGTACTAGGTTAGTATGGTCTAACCAGTGAATATTATATCCTGGAGGTAGTATCTCATTATCAGTAGTACTAGGTTAGTATGGTCTAACCGGTGAATATTATATCCTGGAGGTAGTATCTCATTATCAGTAGTACTAGGTTAGTATGGTCTAACCGGTGAATATTATATCCTGGAGGTAGTATCTCATTATCAGTAGTACTAGGTTAGTATGGTCTAACCGGTGAATATTATATCCTGGAGGTAGTATCTCATTATCAGTAGTACTAGGTTAGTATGGTCTAACCAGTGAATATTATATCCTGGAGGTAGTATCTCATTATCAGTAGTACTAGGTTAGTATGGTCTAACCAGTGAATATTATATCCTGGAGGTAGTATCTCATTATCAGTAGTACTAGGTTAGTATGGTCTAACCGGTGAATATTATATCCTGGAGGTAGTATCTCATTATCAGTAGTACTAGGTTAGTATGTTCTAACCGGTGAATATTATATCCTGGAGGTAGTATCTCATTATCAGTAGTACTAGGTTAGTATGGTCTAACCGGTGAATATTATATCCTGGAGGTAGTATCTCATTATCAGTAGTACTAGGTTAGTATGGTCTAACCAGTGAATATTATATCCTGGAGGTAGTATCTCATTATCAGTAGTACTAGGTTAGTATGGTCTAACCGGTGAATATTATATCCTGGAGGTAGTATCTCATTATCAGTAGTACTAGGTTAGTATGTTCTAACCGGTGAATATTATATCCTGGAGGTAGTATCTCATTATCAGTAGTACTAGGTTAGTATGGTCTAACCGGTGAATATTATATCCTGGAGGTAGTATCTCATTATCAGTAGTACTAGGTTAGTATGGTCTAACCGGTGAATATTATATCCTGGAGGTAGTATCTCATTATCAGTAGTACTAGGTTAGTATGGTCTAACCGTGAATATTATATCCTGGAGGTAGTATCTCATTATCAGTAGTACTAGGTTAGTATGGTCTAACCGGTGAATATTATATCCTGGAGGTAGTATCTCATTATCAGTAGTACTAGGTTAGTATGTTCTAACCGGTGAATATTATATCCTGGAGGTAGTATCTCATTATCAGTAGTACTAGGTTAGTATGGTCTAACCGGTGAATATTATATCCTGGAGGTAGTATCTCATTATCAGTAGTACTAGGTTAGTATGGTCTAACCAGTGAATATTATATCCTGGAGGTAGTATCTCATTATCAGTAGTACTAGGTTAGTATGTTCTAACCAGTGAATATTATATCCTGGAGGTAGTATCTCATTATCAGTAGTACTAGGTTAGTATGGTCTAACCAGTGAATATTATATCCTGGAGGTAGTATCTCATTATCAGTAGTACTAGGTTAGTATGGTCTAACCGGTGAATATTATATCCTGGAGGTAGTATCTCATTATCAGTAGTACTAGGTTAGTATGGTCTAACCGGTGAATATTATATCCTGGAGGTAGTATCTCATTATCAGTAGTACTAGGTTAGTATGGTCTAACCAGTGAATATTATATCCTGGAGGTAGTATCTCATTATCAGTAGTACTAGGTTAGTATGGTCTAACCGGTGAATATTATATCCTGGAGGTAGTATCTCATTATCAGTAGTACTAGGTTAGTATGGTCTAACCGGTGAATATTATATCCTGGAGGTAGTATCTCATTATCAGTAGTACTAGGTTAGTATGTTCTAACCGGTGAATATTATATCCTGGAGGTAGTATCTCATTATCAGTAGTACTAGGTTAGTATGGTCTAACCGGTGAATATTATATCCTGGAGGTAGTATCTCATTATCAGTAGTACTAGGTTAGTACGGTCTAACCAGTGAATATTATATCCTGGAGGTAGTATCTCATTATCAGTAGTACTAGGTTAGTATGGTCTAACCGGTGAATATTATATCCTGGAGGTAGTATCTCATTATCAGTAGTACTAGGTTAGTATGTTCTAACCGGTGAATATTATATCCTGGAGGTAGTATCTCATTATCAGTAGTACTAGGTTAGTATGGTCTAACCGGTGAATATTATATCCTGGAGGTAGTATCTCATTATCAGTAGTACTAGGTTAGTATGGTCTAACCGGTGAATATTATATCCTGGAGGTAGTATCTCATTATCAGTAGTACTAGGTTAGTATGGTCTAACCGGTGAATATTATATCCTGAAGGTAGTATCTCATTATCAGTAGTACTAGGTTAGTACGTCTAACCGGTGAATATTATATCCTGGAGGTAGTATCTCATTATCAGTAGTACTAGGTTAGTACGGTCTAACCGGTGAATATTATATCCTGGAGGTAGTATCTCATTATCAGTAGTACTAGGTTAGTATGGTCTAACCGGTGAATATTATATCCTGGAGGTAGTATCTCATTATCAGTAGTACTAGGTTAGTATGGTCTAACCAGTGAATATTATATCCTGGAGGTAGTATCTCATTATCAGTAGTACTAGGTTAGTATGTTCTAACCGGTGAATATTATATCCTGGAGGTAGTATCTCATTATCAGTAGTACTAGGTTAGTATGGTCTAACCGGTGAATATTATATCCTGGAGGTAGTATCTCATTATCAGTAGTACTAGGTTAGTATGGTCTAACCGGTGAATATTATATCCTGGAGGTAGTATCTCATTATCAGTAGTACTAGGTTAGTATGGTCTAACCGGTGAATATTATATCCTGGAGGTAGTATCTCATTATCAGTAGTACTAGGTTAGTATGGTCTAACCAGTGAATATTATATCCTGGAGGTAGTATCTCATTATCAGTAGTACTAGGTTAGTATGGTCTAACCAGTGAATATTATATCCTGGAGGTAGTATCTCATTATCAGTAGTACTAGGTTAGTATGGTCTAACCGGTGAATATTATATCCTGGAGGTAGTATCTCATTATCAGTAGTACTAGGTTAGTATGTTCTAACCGGTGAATATTATATCCTGGAGGTAGTATCTCATTATCAGTAGTACTAGGTTAGTATGGTCTAACCGGTGAATATTATATCCTGGAGGTAGTATCTCATTATCAGTAGTACTAGGTTAGTATGGTCTAACCGGTGAATATTATATCCTGGAGGTAGTATCTCATTATCAGTAGTACTAGGTTAGTATGGTCTAACCAGTGAATATTATATCCTGGAGGTAGTATCTCATTATCAGTAGTACTAGGTTAGTATGGTCTAACCGGTGAATATTATATCCTGGAGGTAGTATCTCATTATCAGTAGTACTAGGTTAGTATGGTCTAACCAGTGAATATTATATCCTGGAGGTAGTATCTCATTATCAGTAGTACTAGGTTAGTATGTTCTAACCGGTGAATATTATATCCTGGAGGTAGTATCTCATTATCAGTAGTACTAGGTTAGTATGGTCTAACCGGTGAATATTATATCCTGGAGGTAGTATCTCATTATCAGTAGTACTAGGTTAGTATGGTCTAACCGGTGAATATTATATCCTGGAGGTAGTATCTCATTATCAGTAGTACTAGGTTAGTATGGTCTAACCGGTGAATATTATATCCTGGAGGTAGTATCTCATTATCAGTAGTACTAGGTTAGTATGGTCTAACCGGTGAATATTATATCCTGGAGGTAGTATCTCATTATCAGTAGTACTAGGTTAGTATGGTCTAACCAGTGAATATTATATCCTGGAGGTAGTATCTCATTATCAGTAGTACTAGGTTAGTATGGTCTAACCAGTGAATATTATATCCTGGAGGTAGTATCTCATTATCAGTAGTACTAGGTTAGTATGGTCTAACCGGTGAATATTGTATCCTGGAGGTAGTATCTCATTATCAGTAGTACTAGGTTAGTATGGTCTAACCGGTGAATATTATATCCTGGAGGTAGTATCTCATTATCAGTAGTACTAGGTTAGTATGGTCTAACCGGTGAATATTATATCCTGGAGGTAGTATCTCATTATCAGTAGTACTAGGTTAGTATGGTCTAACCAGTGAATATTATATCCTGGAGGTAGTATCTCATTATCAGTAGTACTAGGTTAGTATGGTCTAACCGGTGAATATTATATCCTGGAGGTAGTATCTCATTATCAGTAGTACTAGGTTAGTATGGTCTAACCGGTGAATATTATATCCTGGAGGTAGTATCTCATTATCAGTAGTACTAGGTTAGTATGGTCTAACCGGTGAATATTATATCCTGGAGGTAGTATCTCATTATCAGTAGTACTAGGTTAGTATGGTCTAACCAGTGAATATTATATCCTGGAGGTAGTATCTCATTATCAGTAGTACTAGGTTAGTATGTTCTAACCAGTGAATATTATATCCTGGAGGTAGTATCTCATTATCAGTAGTACTAGGTTAGTATGGTCTAACCAGTGAATATTATATCCTGGAGGTAGTATCTCATTATCAGTAGTACTAGGTTAGTATGGTCTAACCAGTGAATATTATATCCTGGAGGTAGTATCTCATTATCAGTAGTACTAGGTTAGTATGGTCTAACCAGTGAATATTATATCCTGGAGGTAGTATCTCATTATCAGTAGTACTAGGTTAGTATGGTCTAACCGGTGAATATTATATCCTGGAGGTAGTATCTCATTATCAGTAGTACTAGGTTAGTATGGTCTAACCGGTGAATATTATATCCTGGAGGTAGTATCTCATTATCAGTAGTACTAGGTTAGTATGGTCTAACCGGTGAATATTATATCCTGGAGGTAGTATCTCATTATCAGTAGTACTAGGTTAGTATGGTCTAACCGGTGAATATTATATCCTGGAGGTAGTATCTCATTATCAGTAGTACTAGGTTAGTATGGTCTAACCGGTGAATATTATATCCTGGAGGTAGTATCTCATTATCAGTAGTACTAGGTTAGTATGGTCTAACCAGTGAATATTATATCCTGGAGGTAGTATCTCATTATCAGTAGTACTAGGTTAGTACGGTCTAACCAGTGAATATTATATCCTGGAGGTAGTATCTCATTATCAGTAGTACTAGGTTAGTATGGTCTAACCGGTGAATATTATATCCTGGAGGTAGTATCTCATTATCAGTAGTACTAGGTTAGTATGTTCTAACCGGTGAATATTATATCCTGGAGGTAGTATCTCATTATCAGTAGTACTAGGTTAGTATGGTCTAACCGGTGAATATTATATCCTGGAGGTAGTATCTCATTATCAGTAGTACTAGGTTAGTATGGTCTAACCAGTGAATATTATATCCTGGAGGTAGTATCTCATTATCAGTAGTACTAGGTTAGTATGGTCTAACCAGTGAATATTATATCCTGGAGGTAGTATCTCATTATCAGTAGTACTAGGTTAGTATGGTCTAACCAGTGAATATTATATCCTGGAGGTAGTATCTCATTATCAGTAGTACTAGGTTAGTATGGTCTAACCGGTGAATATTATATCCTGGAGGTAGTATCTCATTATCAGTAGTACTAGGTTAGTATGGTCTAACCGGTGAATATTATATCCTGGAGGTAGTATCTCATTATCAGTAGTACTAGGTTAGTATGGTCTAACCGGTGAATATTATATCCTGGAGGTAGTATCTCATTATCAGTAGTACTAGGTTAGTATGGTCTAACCGGTGAATATTATATCCTGGAGGTAGTATCTCATTATCAGTAGTACTAGGTTAGTATGTTCTAACCAGTGAATATTATATCCTGGAGGTAGTATCTCATTATCAGTAGTACTAGGTTAGTATGGTCTAACCAGTGAATATTATATCCTGGAGGTAGTATCTCATTATCAGTAGTACTAGGTTAGTATGGTCTAACCGGTGAATATTATATCCTGGAGGTAGTATCTCATTATCAGTAGTACTAGGTTAGTATGGTCTAACCAGTGAATATTATATCCTGGAGGTAGTATCTCATTATCAGTAGTACTAGGTTAGTATGGTCTAACCGGTGAATATTATATCCTGGAGGTAGTATCTCATTATCAGTAGTACTAGGTTAGTATGGTCTAACCGGTGAATATTATATCCTGGAGGTAGTATCTCATTATCAGTAGTACTAGGTTAGTATGTTCTAACCGGTGAATATTATATCCTGGAGGTAGTATCTCATTATCAGTAGTACTAGGTTAGTATGGTCTAACCGGTGAATATTATATCCTGGAGGTAGTATCTCATTATCAGTAGTACTAGGTTAGTATGGTCTAACGGTGAATATTATATCCTGGAGGTAGTATCTCATTATCAGTAGTACTAGGTTAGTACGGTCTAACCAGTGAATATTATATCCTGGAGGTAGTATCTCATTATCAGTAGTACTAGGTTAGTATGTTCTAACCGGTGAATATTATATCCTGGAGGTAGTATCTCATTATCAGTAGTACTAGGTTAGTATGGTCTAACCAGTGAATATTATATCCTGGAGGTAGTATCTCATTATCAGTAGTACTAGGTTAGTATGGTCTAACCGGTGAATATTATATCCTGGAGGTAGTATCTCATTATCAGTAGTACTAGGTTAGTATGGTCTAACCGGTGAATATTATATCCTGGAGGTAGTATCTCATTATCAGTAGTACTAGGTTAGTATGGTCTAACCGGTGAATATTATATCCTGGAGGTAGTATCTCATTATCAGTAGTACTAGGTTAGTATGGTCTAACCGTGAATATTATATCCTGGAGGTAGTATCTCATTATCAGTAGTACTAGGTTAGTATGGTCTAACCGGTGAATATTATATCCTGGAGGTAGTATCTCATTATCAGTAGTACTAGGTTAGTATGGTCTAACCGGTGAATATTATATCCTGGAGGTAGTATCTCATTATCAGTAGTACTAGGTTAGTATGGTCTAACCAGTGAATATTATATCCTGGAGGTAGTATCTCATTATCAGTAGTACTAGGTTAGTATGGTCTAACCGGTGAATATTATATCCTGGAGGTAGTATCTCATTATCAGTAGTACTAGGTTAGTATGGTCTAACCGGTGAATATTATATCCTGGAGGTAGTATCTCATTATCAGTAGTACTAGGTTAGTATGTTCTAACCGGTGAATATTATATCCTGGAGGTAGTATCTCATTATCAGTAGTACTAGGTTAGTATGGTCTAACCGGTGAATATTATATCCTGGAGGTAGTATCTCATTATCAGTAGTACTAGGTTAGTATGGTCTAACCAGTGAATATTATATCCTGGAGGTAGTATCTCATTATCAGTAGTACTAGGTTAGTATGGTCTAACCGGTGAATATTATATCCTGGAGGTAGTATCTCATTATCAGTAGTACTAGGTTAGTATGGTCTAACCAGTGAATATTATATCCTGGAGGTAGTATCTCATTATCAGTAGTACTAGGTTAGTATGGTCTAACCGGTGAATATTATATCCTGGAGGTAGTATCTCATTATCAGTAGTACTAGGTTAGTATGGTCTAACCGGTGAATATTATATCCTGGAGGTAGTATCTCATTATCAGTAGTACTAGGTTAGTATGGTCTAACCAGTGAATATTATATCCTGGAGGTAGTATCTCATTATCAGTAGTACTAGGTTAGTATGGTCTAACCGGTGAATATTATATCCTGGAGGTAGTATCTCATTATCAGTAGTACTAGGTTAGTATGGTCTAACCGGTGAATATTATATCCTGGAGGTAGTATCTCATTATCAGTAGTACTAGGTTAGTATGGTCTAACCAGTGAATATTATATCCTGGAGGTAGTATCTCATTATCAGTAGTACTAGGTTAGTATGGTCTAACCAGTGAATATTATATCCTGGAGGTAGTATCTCATTATCAGTAGTACTAGGTTAGTATGGTCTAACCGGTGAATATTATATCCTGGAGGTAGTATCTCATTATCAGTAGTACTAGGTTAGTATGGTCTAACCAGTGAATATTATATCCTGGAGGTAGTATCTCATTATCAGTAGTACTAGGTTAGTATGGTCTAACCGGTGAATATTATATCCTGGAGGTAGTATCTCATTATCAGTAGTACTAGGTTAGTATGGTCTAACCGGTGAATATTATATCCTGGAGGTAGTATCTCATTATCAGTAGTACTAGGTTAGTATGGTCTAACGGTGAATATTATATCCTGGAGGTAGTATCTCATTATCAGTAGTACTAGGTTAGTATGGTCTAACCGGTGAATATTATATCCTGGAGGTAGTATCTCATTATCAGTAGTACTAGGTTAGTATGGTCTAACCGGTGAATATTATATCCTGGAGGTAGTATCTCATTATCAGTAGTACTAGGTTAGTATGGTCTAACCGGTGAATATTATATCCTGGAGGTAGTATCTCATTATCAGTAGTACTAGGTTAGTATGGTCTAACCGGTGAATATTATATCCTGGAGGTAGTATCTCATTATCAGTAGTACTAGGTTAGTATGGTCTAACCAGTGAATATTATATCCTGGAGGTAGTATCTCATTATCAGTAGTACTAGGTTAGTATGGTCTAACCGGTGAATATTATATCCTGGAGGTAGTATCTCATTATCAGTAGTACTAGGTTAGTATGGTCTAACCAGTGAATATTATATCCTGGAGGTAGTATCTCATTATCAGTAGTACTAGGTTAGTACGGTCTAACCGGTGAATATTATATCCTGGAGGTAGTATCTCATTATCAGTAGTACTAGGTTAGTATGGTCTAACCAGTGAATATTATATCCTGGAGGTAGTATCTCATTATCAGTAGTACTAGGTTAGTATGGTCTAACCAGTGAATATTATATCCTGGAGGTAGTATCTCATTATCAGTAGTACTAGGTTAGTACGGTCTAACCGGTGAATATTATATCCTGGAGGGAGTATCTCATTATCAGTAGTACTAGGTTAGTATGGTGTAACCGGTGAATATTATATCCTGGAGGTAATATCTCATTATCAGTAGTACTAGGTTAGTAGGGTCTAACCGGTGAATATTATATCCTGGAGGTAGTATCTCATTATCAGTAGTACTAGGTTAGTATGGTCTAACCAGTGAATATTATATCCTGGAGGTAGTATCTCATTATCAGTAGTACTAGGTTAGTACGGTCTAACCGGTGAATATTATATCCTTGAGGTAGTATCTCATTATCAGTAGTACTAGGTTAGTATGGTCTAACCAGTGAATATTATATCCTGGAGGTAGTATCTCATTATCAGTAGTACTAGGTTAGTATGGTCTAACCAGTGAATATTATATCCTGGAGGTAGTATCTCATTATCAGTAGTACTAGGTTAGTATGGTCTAACCGGTGAATATTATATCCTGGAGGTAGTATCTCATTATCAGTAGTACTAGGTTAGTATGGTCTAACCGGTGAATATTATATCCTGGAGGTAGTATCTCATTATCAGTAGTACTAGGTTAGTATGGTCTAACGGTGAATATTATATCCTGGAGGTAGTATCTCATTATCAGTAGTACTAGGTTAGTACAGTCTAACCAGTGAATATTATATCCTGGAGGTAGTATCTCATTATCAGTAGTACTAGGTTAGTACGGTCTAACCAGTGAATATTATATCCTGGAGGTAGTATCTCATTATCAGTAGTACTAGGTTTTAGCCAGGTTTCCGTAAGACACATAATGTCTTGGAAGTGGGATGCTAGGAGGGCGTGTATGTTGGGAATCTTATTGTTAATACTTCTACTACTTAGGTGAAATGCTAGGAGGGAACTAGTGGGAGTAGAAAGGGGTAGCTTGACTGCGGGAGTTGTGGTAGGGGAGTGAAGGTTATTGGGTGTGGTTGGGCCAGGGTTGGGATGGATGTCTCCATGTGTTAAAAGGTTATAGTGACAGGATTCTCTAAGCTTTAGGAGTTTATTTATAAGTTTTATATAGTGTTTGTCTTTAGGATTATGTTTTGTAGCTTTACAAGGGTGATATTTTGTTAAGGGTGGTAGATTCAGTGTGCTGAGGATGGTAAAGTGTTTGGTGCTATGTCTGAAGTCGGGGGTGGATGTTTGACCATTTGGGTAGTGAATACCATGGTGAAATTTTTGTTCATAGGCAGTAAGATGGTAAAATAGAAATAGTATGGGCAGTAGGGTAATTAGTATTATTTTACTTGTTTGCGTTTTGTTAGGGGGCGGGCCAATTTTGTTGGTTGAGTGTGCTAACAGGGTGTGGAAGAATGGAAGAGAAGGAAATGGGTTAAGGGGGAGGGTTGTTCATTGATGTATGAGGCGCTGATTGGTACTTAGCATGAGGAGTGTGGCTAAATTTAGTTTAAATGTAGCACTAGTTGGGGTGGGTGAGAATTGGGGGCAGGGAGAGGACTGGAGCAAGCCTGAGTGCACCGAGGGCGAGCGGAGCGGGGCTACACTGACTCCAAGTATTTCCTTAGGCTTTTGGTATGTATGGTTGTATGTTTGTCGTATTTTTAATTTGTTTTTGCACCAATTTATAGAATATGTTTAAGCTGTATTTTATACATTTGCAGGTTAATTTTATAGATGCAGGGTATAATTTTCAGGGCTATGTGAGGGAGAGCATAGTGAAATTACTGTGTTTAGGGTATTATTTTAGGTGTAGGAAAGAAGATATTTGGGGCAAACTAGTTAATTTTAACACTATGGATGGAGCCAAATTGCTGTGGGGGATAGCCTAAAAGGTGCCGTTAGACCCAGTTCTAATCTATGTTCTGTTTTTAAACACAGACAGCAACTTTAACAGTAAAATTTGGGTGAACTTTTTAGCATTTGAAGCCTTATTTAAGGGCTGGGAAGTTTGGTGCTGTTGAGCCAGTATGGCTGAATTAAACAGTTTAAGCAGAAAGACTTTAGAAAAAATAGTAACCTTAGTTAAGTTTGCTATTGAGGGTAGACCAGTGTGGCTCTCCATTTTATTTTTCATTTTAAAACAATTCCCAACTGGATGCAGACCTTCTAACTGTGCAAGCCTTTCAGGGTGGGAGCCATGAGAAGAGATAATATCTTAGTTAAGTTTGTCATTGAGGGTAGACCAGTGTGGCTGTCCATTTTATTTTTCTTTTTAAAACAATTCCCAACTGGATGCAGACCTTCTAACTGTGCAAGCCTTTCAGGGTGGGAGCCATGAGAAGAGATAATACCTTAGTTAAGTTTGTTATTGAGGGTAGACCAGTGTGGCTGTCCATTTTATTTTTATTTTTAAAACAATTCCCAACTGGATGCAGACCTTCTAACTGTGTGAGCCTTTCAGGGTGGGAGCCGTGAGAAGAGATAATACCTTAGTTAAGTTTGGTATTGAGGGTAGACCAGTGTGGCTGTATGTTTTATTTTTCTTTTTTGAAACAATTCCCAACTGGATTCAGACTTTCTAACTGTGCGAGCCTTTCAGGGTGCAGCCGTGAGAAGAGATAATACCAAGTTTACAGCAGGACAGTCATCTGGGTCTGGAACACTGGGGAGTTTATTCATTATTTGAACACTATTCAATGTTCATTATGTTCTCTACAAATGTAAACATCAGTTCCTCTAATAACTGAATCTCCAGTTACAAGAAAATCTTTTCTGACCAGATCTGAAGAATCATCAACTTCTAATTCAGTAATACCTGCTCGATTGTTACAAAGGAATGATCTTCATCACCATTAGTCTTATTAATCCCATTGCTTTCACTTTGCATTGTATTTGCACGCATACAGTTCTCATCCAGCTAACTTTGTACACCCATAGCTTGAACCATGTTGTCAATGTTTGTCTTTCTCATCATTTTTCTTACAGTAATGTTCTTCAATCATTCCACATTCAATTTTGATTTCTTATTTTCACCTGCCCCATTGCCTGTCTTTTCTACCTTATCTTTTAGAAAAATTCTGCCTTTTTTTGTAGAATGAATGTTTTCTGATAGAAAAAATGTATCACCAGTGCTATCAGGTATTACCTTTAAATATCCATAGCATTATTTACACTGTACAAGATATTTCTGCTTTAGCAAATCATTAACGGCATACCTATTTAAGCAATCCATATTCAGCTTCAAATGAATACAAAATTCTAAAAGAAAAGAATTATCAAAATCAGTAACCATAAAATTCAAAGATAATGCAAATAAACGCCTGTGAGAAAAATCACACAAGCAATACGCAACTAACTACTAAATTAAGTACAGTAGAATTGTTGCTCTGACCGTACAAGTTCTGAAAGGGGTGAGAGGTTGGCATAATGGTAAAGGTGTTTACCTTGCAGACACAAGGTGCAGGGTTTGATTTTCACATGGGGTAACTGGCTAGGCTTAAAATGGCCCACAGGGGCAATTAGCCTAATACTAATCTATGAACCTATGAAGATAAAATCTGAAATTCCTTTACATTGTGCCCAGAAGGTTCTGCTCACTATCATTCTTAATCACATCTCTTTGTAACAGTAAAGATCAATAAATCACAAACCAAGACAGGATGGTTTAAATCAGCTCTGGATTGTCCTCTCCACAGTCTGTGTAACTATAGCTGACTTGGCCCCTTAAGATGACTAGAGTTTGCCTAAAACCTATGAAAATTAAAAGTAAAACAACAAACTATAAATCACTGTAAATCTTCTTGTCTGCAAGCTATCCCTGCCTTCCTATAAACAGTAAAAACAGTGGCAAGAAGTAAAATATAAATTCAACTAAAACTTCTCTTAGAAGGCAAGTCCACAGTCAATCACAAAACAAGACAGAATTCTCTAGAGAAGATCTAGCATGTTCAGGTACTACAGCCTCCACAGCTTTCTTTCAGGATACTGGTGCTTCTCCTTTTAAAATACAACAAAACCTTCCAGATCTTTATCACTTTCTCCCTCTAGCTTCCAAATGTCCACAGAAATGCCATCTATTGCTGAAGATCTTCTGCAGATTGAATATATGTCACAAGTATTATCTCATGTCCTAGCTAAAATGCCAATTGTTGAGCCTCATAGCATCTATATTAAATTATCGAACTTTTAAAAGTTCAAAAGTCATATGGTCGACCCCCATATGATCGAACTCTTAAATGTTCGAAAATGTAATAAAAAAATAATCTGTAGATAAATCAGCCCCTGCAAGTACGGCAACTGCATGGCTCCAAAAGACCTTATAGCAGTAAAAAATTGTGAGCCAGCAAACTGTAATATAAACTGTTGTATTTATTAGCTCAAAGGCATGAACAGGAGACAAAACAGACCAGTTTCAGCTGTAAAAATACAAAGCCTTCTTCAGTGTAGTAGAAAGATATTCACTTTATCTTCCTTATATAGTTTACTAATGAATAAAGCTTACAACTTGATTAATTAATTATTCAATTAAGCAAACCATTTAAAGATATTCATTAAGACCTGGTAAAAACAGTGCTCCCATTTTGATAATCCATTTTTTCTCTTTGTTATAATTTTTTACTGCTATAAAAAAATAAACCAAAGAAAAAACCTACCTGAACATTTTAAGCAGGAGGGCAAGCTATCCTGCACTCCCCACATCCCCGCTCTTTAAATATGCCAACTTTGAGATCGCACTACAGTGCAGAAAAGGGAAATCTTCCCATTCCACATTGTACAGAGATCTCCATTGAAATGTTCAAACTTTTAAAAGTTCGATCATATGGTGTTGACCATATGATGTTCGAACATTTAAGAGTTCAACAACGTGATATAAACCCAGCCTCATATACCTCTACCTTGACATACCGGTCTTTAATATTTCTCTTTGTGTTCTTTCTTGATTTCCACGTCAGCTTTATACAAATTTTCATAAAATTTCCAAAATATCTTTAATACCTCTGCAGGATTTCAGGTTATTTTTCTTATTATAGGACCCTCAAGTTTATCGGCAACCATTGTTACTTTATGTTGCCTAAGTCATTGTGCTAAAAGTTGTTGTGCTCTTGAGCTATTATCAAAAAGAACAGTTGCTTAACAATAATCTTTCTAAACTCAAGCATATTATTCAGATACACCTCTTTGGCTCTCTGCAATTGCACCTCTTCTTGTTCTATGAGATTCCTTATTCTGAAATACTTTAGGCATTTCTTAAATTCCTTTTAACAAATAGGTGAGGAAATGCCAGTGTCTTATTTTTAATTAATTACCCTGTATTTTTATCTTTGATGTAATTGTCACAGGATCTGAAATAGTTATTGGATATGTGTCAAAGCTTTCAATTAAATGCACGTGTTCCTGAGAAATATGATGACTGTCTAGTTTAGCCCAGTTATTGTACCTTGGGTAATAATATGTTGATTTTCTCCAAGTTTTTACTACTGAATTTACATCTTCCATACCAGATATGTACATATATTTCTTCAGAAATCTACTCTCTTTTGTTATATTTTCATTTCTATGTCCCCCAGACACATCCTCACTGTTACAAATCAAATTTTAGTCCCTAACTATAAGTAATAGTCCCTGCTAAAAGGTGATTATTCCTCCCAAAAATTTCTTAAGCTTCATATTGGCAGTTTTAGGTGGAATATAATAATATGCCAGTGTAATCCTCCTCCGTTGCTAGAAGCTGTTTACTACCACAAATCTACCATTAATATTTTTTTCTTTTCTGTCACTGTTGGAGCCCATCTAGCTATTAGTATAAATACTCTCCGTTTACTTTGTCTCTGATACTCTGCTGAATATCCATCCTGAAATCCTTTATTTATCAAATTCACATGTTCAGTTCTTTCCAAACGTGTCTCCTGAATCATTACTATTTGCACTATGCATTTTTTAATATAATTCAATATGCTTTTCATTCCAAAATGATATTGATGGTGTGGGCATTATGATAAGAAGTTATTATTCCCACCCATTATATATGACATCTTTTTTGAATGTCTATCTCCAACTTTTATTACATACGCCCACTAATATTTGGTAGGTTAATCTTTTATATAGTTGTTTCTTGTTATTTCCATTTGAACTTATGCCACATTTTACAAGACTTTTTGTTTTAATGAAAACCCTCAAACAAAAAAATCAAAGACACCCGTCAAAACACACTCATAATCTATCAACTTAAAATGAAGTTTAACCCTCTTGATATGAACAATTGTCTCAAATCAACAGCTGTACGTACAGGCATTACCTAACCTAAAATCAAGGCTATCAATGCTAAGATGCATGTTATAGCCTGTGTTCCTACTTAAATTAATTGCTGTCTTTTCTTATCTTATCTTTATTCCCATGTCAGATGTGTTGTATGTTTCAGAAAACATTAACTTTTATCCTTAAAAAGTGCCCCAGCATTTATTGCCCCTGTAGTCAGCTTGTCTCTACAGAAACATAAGAACAAAATGTACAGCTACCCACAGCTGCAGACTACGCAACTTGCACTGAAAATGTATTTGCTAAAGAAAGACTTTTTATTACATTCAATGTTGTCTTATGCACTTATTTAGACAAAAAAACATGTTATTAGATTAATCCAAGGGCCTTAATCCAGATATTCACCTTGCAAAAGTAAGGAAAAGGATATTGACTCAACATATATTATAATATGAGCACTTTTACACCTCATCCCCAACACCGAACATTACAGCATATTAACTTAAGCATGCTTTTGTCCAGCCTTTTGTTTCTTTATACATTGTAATGCCTAAATTTCTTTAAACCTAAAAAGAAAGAAAAAAGGGACTTGTTTACTTTAGTAGCTCTATCACATACAATAACTGAAAATGCTTTACTATATTGCATGCAATTTATATTAAGGAATGTATTTATACAAGTACTGTTTAGGACAAAATTTGTTTTACTTACAGTTACATTTTCCCTTTCCATTTAGGGTTCTTCGAAATATGCATGACATGAAATGGGGTATATACTCTTTTGTCCTCCACAAGATTAATGAAGTCAGTAATTTAGTCCAATCTTTTGACTTTTTCTTGTAAAGTCATATTTCACAAATGTGACTGATGCTTTATAGTATCACATTTATTCACTGATTTCGGTGTTGCTGGTGTTCTTCCTATTCATCTCTATCCCCAACCACAGACTCCAGTTTAATCCCAAGGTATTCCCAATTCTTCTAGTCAAGTCCTCTGCTTTTGTCTGTCTCTCATGCATTTTGATTTGGAACATAGGAATATGGTTTCACTGACAAAAGTCTCCCTATGAGCTTTATTACCAGAAGACTGAGAAGCAGAGTCCCCTTTTGTTTGTTGTCTCACTTTTTATTGGACAGACGTGTATTTCCTCCTTAGTCTGTTCTACATCAAAACATAACTTTGATAACCCATGAAAAAATATTCTGAAAACAGCTGGGAACATCATCTTGAATCTCACACCTGCCTTTTGAAATTCTTTGATTGCTGGGATAAATTTGCTTCTCTTCTGCCTAGTGTACAGTGAATAATCATTTTTCACAAACACTCTACTGTCTCAAATTTTTAATACTTTGTCCTTTTACCACAGTTTTGTAAGGGTCAACTATTTATACTGTATGAATGCATCTTTACTAATGCAGGTCATGGCTACTTTATTGTGGCCAGGTTGGACCATGCACATGATGTGCCCTTTCAATTAACAAATCCTACTGTAGAATACAAGCCCAATTGCTTATTTGTGCTTTCATACAATTAATACTGACTGTTGCTTCCAGTTTCTCTGGTACAGCAGAAAATCTCAGCTTCTCCCTCCATTCTCTGTTCTCTATCTCACCATTGTTGAAACAGTTGTTCTTGAGCAGTCTCATACTCAGCCATCCTTTTCTTCATTTTAACCTCTGATTATTTTTTCAGCCTTCTTTTTTTTGAGTTAATGTACTCCTTCAATTTTGTGCTTACTTTAATCAGCTCTGAGCACATTTGATTTATTTTTCCTCTAGATTATTGAATGTGATGTCTTACACCAAAGCTGGAGCTTGAACTGCTTTTGCTGAACTGCTACACGATTCTTTCCAGTAAGTGTTTTCTCTTCACCTTTTCTAGTTGATTTTCTTTCGGGATCTCTAAATTTTTTCTTCCAGGCAGTGTACTTACTAGGTAGTAACTGAATTTGTTAAAACTGGCAGAGTTAATGGGGCTTATCTCTCAGTTTCTTTTTTCACACAGGGAGAGCTGAAATTAAGTTACTGATCAGTGTGCAGCCATCATGGAGTCTGGCCCATTTGCTATTTTTGATGAAAATTGTATGTTGCTGAAAAAATTGACAAAATAAGTGAAGGTGACAGGATTAGGTTAAGCCGCAGAGTAAGACAGACATGAATGACAGTGTGTGTGCATTAATACAGTGAGTAATGGGGAACACAGTGTTGAATAAGACATCAGACAGAGGGAAGACAATGATGGAAGGAGTAAGCATCCATCAGAAGTGAGAATGGACATAAAATATAGGGGACCAACAGGAGACAGTGTTTGCAGCTGCAATCTCTGCCAGGTAAGACACAGTGAGAGATTACTCACCACCCTATGTACTGCCACTGGTCTTGTCTCAGATGATGGAGGCAGTGCTAGACAAGGACAAGACTCATGAAGTCACACTGTCAACACACACAAGTCATCATTGATTAATGTCGATGCGACACCCTGACTCCATGTAAAAGTGGGAAAATGGGTTGACAACAATGTCATGACTATTTACTCATTCTGCTGAACAACAGACTGAAGATTTAGTTCCTACTCCTTGCCAAAAAGTTAAAAGTTAACAGTTCTTGCAATATGAGAGACTATTAAGGGCAAAGGTGTATTCTAAACCATATAATATGACAGACATGATGCTAAATTATTTTTTAGAACTGCATGGTCTGTAGGAATTTCTGATACTATGCAACTCATCAAATATGTTTCATAATAGTAAGCTTTCATAGTTACAGTGTAATTGTGTTACAAAAGCATTGCATATATAATGTATTCACACTGCACAGTCCATTTTATTTTATTTTATTATACTGTATATGGTGTGTTTCACCTCAACGTCACATTCATACTGAATTTTCTTTTCTACTACAAAGTGATCTGCTTTGTGGTAGCTCCGATGTGTGTAAAACATTTTATGCCACTTATTAAAAAAAGAGTAGGGGAAGTTCCTCAATATCTTGATCACTCTTCCTCTGGCAGTGTAAGTACCACCTTAGATCTTCCTTGAAAAGAGGTTACACCAGCCAAGTGGGGTTATCCTGGTCAACAAACAGTGAATATATAAACACATACATAAATACTGGAAACCTAATGGCCCAAAACACAATGCATAAATTACCACTGAGTAGCCTATAGGACACCGAATCCATGAACAATACTACTAATCTCTTTAGTGACTCCAGTTGTTTGATATGCCTAGTGAGATACACCCCAAAAGGTGCATTGTATCCTGTGATATGCTAATTAAGGCAGAGTAAAAGGAGACAAGGACTTTTTTAGCTCTGAATAATATATCTTTAGACAACTGTGCTAAGCAGAAGGACTTCTTTACCACAGCTGCAACGTGATAGTCAAAGATGAGGGAATCATCTACCCATGTTCTAAGATCCTTTACCACGTATTTATTTTGAGGTAGGATGTTACCTATATTGCATGTGGGAGAGAGACATTTGGATTCCTTCCCAAAAGCAACAATATTACACTTTATCATTTAATTTCAGCCTGTTTTTCTGCACTGATTATTAACATATATAATTATATTTCTTTAGATCACCAATAAACTTTGGTCAACATAAAATAGGTTGAACAAGTTCATCAATGATCACTGTCATCTCTGAAAAAACTTTGAACTGAAGTGATCTGCAATCACTAAACCAAGTACAAATTTTGCTTTTATAGGAGGGACTTCTCAGCCCTCACCCCCCACAACAAATTATACTAACTGCATGGGCAGTCACACAATCATAGAAAAAGAGGATAACTCCTGAAAGTATATTCCAGTTGAACTGTTGCAGTTCAACTGTAATATAATTTGATCACTTCAACCACCAACGAGAACAGGAAAACAACCAAAAAAACAGCAAAATGCGATATATGCATAGTTTATAAACAGACATCATTGCATGCATTCATAAATAGCATTTCCTATTCCTACAGTGTAAATTAAATTGAATTGCATTTATTTTATTTTATTTTAATTTGATATCCTGATTAATGTGTAGGCCCAGTCACCATTTTCAGTCATGATCTAGGCATGAATGCAGGAAAAACTATGGTAAAACCTACAAAGACATTCATATAATAGTTAATATAGAAACAAAAACATGATACCAAAACAATCCATGCACCTTTTACACATATATATCAACATATTTATATTTGCATATCTGCACAAGAGAAACAGCTAACAGAAAAAAGCAAGTTAACATAGGTAGCAACAATATACCTGGACAATGTGTTCAGTTACATTCTGCTCTGGTTTTTTTTTTTTTTTTTTTTTTAGATTATGAAAGACTACAGCATATCAGTAATTTTAGTTGGTAATTATATTTTGCATAATGTACACTACAGTCATACCACTGGATTAAATTTAATGTCTCAGGGAGTAATAACCTTTATAGACTGCAATCCCACTTTCAAAGTGACATGGTATTTGTGTTTCAAACAAAAATCCTGCACTTCTGAGGGCTAACCTGGAACAGTGAATCAAATATTAATCAGGCAGCTGTTATTTTTCATAGAGGATAAGAAACCTACTGCTATTTGCTTTCCTTCTGGAGGAGCCTAGGAGCTGCCATTGGGAGGCTATAATGTTCACAGTAACAATGAGTGAGGCATTTTTGGCCAGATTAATTCACACAGTAGCATGCGCACTTGTAAGCCAAAATGACATGCTACATGCTGGGTGCTATATTGGGGGGTCTATATCACGTGGCTGAAAGCTAATAATAGTGAACAACCACAACTTTGAAAACAGCAGAACTCGAAGTTGTTATTGTGGGGTCGCACTACAGTGTAGCTAGGGGTATTTGCCCTTTACTCACTGTAGTGAGACCTCCAAGTTGGTATATATATATATATGGTGGGGGGGAGCAGCCCCCCATAATTGCAACTTTGAGTTCTGGTGTTTTTGAAGTTGTGGTCGTTTGCTATTATTAGCTTTCAACCACATGATATAGACCCTATATTGGGTGCTATTGTAAAGAAATATTTAAACATTTTCCTCTGTCACTGATACTCACTGGACAGTGAAGTCTACCATGTTCCTCTAGCATAGGACAGACTGTGGAAGAAAGTGCAAATCAAGGTGCATGTCAGGGGCAAAACTTGAATAGAAGAATGAGTATAATCTGTTTATAAGATATATAGGCATGATACAGCTCATTTGAAATGCTGTTACATTATTTAATTTAACCATTATACCATGATTTGCAGAAAGCAAATGTTCTGCCAGAAGTACTTCATAACTGATTGGACTTTTAAAATTATTCTTTGCACTTTTTCATGGACCTAATATTCTAATATTAAAATAAGGTAAAGAGACCTTTTAAAATATTCTGTTTATGTGTCACTGAATATAGTTATTGATTTAACTTTGTTTTGAATAAGGCCTGATCTGGAGTTAATAATTACATTTTCTAGTGACAGATGAAGAACACAACACAACTGCATGCTCTGCAGCAATAACCTGGATGTACAAAGGCAAAATTTCTCTGCATTAAATAGGCATTAAATTACCTTAACACATGGAAATGTCATTCTTCAGCAAGTTATAATTTTAAGTCACTTTATTACTCAGGCTGATTAAATGATTAGGTGATTTGCAGAGTTTGTGTGTGGGCATCTGTCTTAACAGTTAAGGTTGGAAATGTTTCTAACCACTCAATTACTTTTTATTTAGAACAGGTATTGAGTCATTACCTCTGAGGTAATATAATGACAAATTTAGAAATACTCTGCACAATAAGTTATGCCTTATGGTTTTGAATCTCATAAAATTTAGAGTGTAGTTATGATCCCTGATTTGAATCTTTTCAGTAATGATCACTGGTTGGCATCCATTTGGAGACACACACACACACACACACACACACACACACACACACACACACACACACACACACACACACACACACACACACACACACACAGTACTAGAAAGAGTACATAAATGATTAGTTCATGCGCCAGATGAAGAAATAAATGAAATAAAAACATATTATTAAGATGAATAATATAATTTTATTAATCTTGTAATATTTTTATGGCTACTAGGCTATTCAGGAAGATGGACTGCTTCAAACCTAATGCAAGTTTATAAAAGTCCACAAATGAATGTAGATAATTTACTCATCAGCCATCTAATCCAATAAATGATTTTAGTAATGAGGCTCAAAGTCTGAACAGATGATGGAAAATTAATATATCTCTTATTCAACATTTTTGGAGGACAGTAATTGAGAGTGTGAGACAAAGTTGGACATTAGCCCTCACTGCTGTCTGACATTGATTGTTTCTCCAGTTTCGTGCTCATCAGGGGCATCCTCTGTTTGCCATTTTTTCTGTTTTTATATGGTTTGCACTTGGTACTCTTGTATCCTTCCACATGACAAGCAACAGGTGAATCAATGATCCTTTAAAATTGCAAGTAGATGTGCATGTCATATAGATGTGGGTGGGTGTATGTTTGCTGTGATGAACTGATGCCCTGCTTGGAACTCACTCTTCTCCCTTGTACAAACTGCGCTAAGAGATACATTCTGACTCAATTGTTACCACAAAATGAATTACATGTGTGATTGCAGAAAGATTGAATATATACCTGAACCTAATAAATAAAAATGTGTTATAATATTGTAGGGCAGAATGATTGAATGTATACTTGGAACTAATAACTAAAGATGAATAGTAATATTGCAGAGGTAACTATTTGTGAATTTGAGTGTTGCCTTATCATGTTGGAGAAGCATCTTTGCTTAAAGATTATTAAGGATGCAGCTGCTGAAATGCCTGGATCACCTATTGCAGACATGTAGCTTAGAATCTAATCCTAAAGGAGAAAGTTACTTCTTGTCCACTAAGTATATCCATTTATTTATGTTCTTAATGAGCTCTAATTCCTACTTAGCAAAAAATCATAATTCTTTTTTTCTTCAATATAAACTATGAAATTCTTTGCTTTGGATTCATAGAAAGTTAATGCAGGATTTGGTGCACAATAGGAGTGCATAGTGGCCTTGTCCTAGGTGTAAGCAATTTAAAGACACTGGTTGTGTTACTGAATAATGGTGGAAATAGTGCATTATGTTGCACTTGCAAAGTACATACTGTCATGTGAATGAAGTATCACATTCAATTGTCATACAGAATATGCTAATAAGCAAAACCAAAATAGCAGATCAGGTCAAAGATGTATAAAAAAAGTCACACTACATGCCCATGCCTGTCCTTTTTTAATGTCATAAGCTGTGCTGGGTGTGGCATGAGTTACTCCACTAATTGCAACAGCAGTAGTAGACCAGCATGTGTTAGAAGCTTTGAACAGAGTCAGTTTTCACAGTGTTGGGTATGAAGGCCATCCACACCAAGGGTGGAGTTAGAGGTAGCACCTGCATTACAACAAGCTCGCAGAGCAACAGATAGTGGGCCATTTCTGATTGGACATGAGTGCTGCAAGGGACCTAGCTGAATTGTGTTTCTCACAAGGAGAATCAAGACCAATGTGAGGTGTCCATTTCTGTGGACAGAAAGTTATGTGGAGCATTAAAAATCTTTGTTAAATTGAACTTGCAGAACCCTACATGGGATCCATCCCAGTTTGAGGCATCAGCTTCAGAAGTACTCAACCAGTGCCTCAGCTTTATGTTACAACATGTGAAAGAGCACATCTGGTTTAGCAGGACACCAGAGGAGAGAACCATATGTCCTTCCTTGAGCCTGTTCATTTGACTGAGGTCTTGGTTGCCATTGCTTACATCCACAGGCTATCAAGGCCACAAATGGCCCAGATAGCCAGATATATAAGCAAGAAAGCCTTCCTGTCTCTGAACTGCCAGGTAGTCTGTAGTACTCAGGGCATTATTTATGATGCACCAGTGTACCATCCAGGCTTATAACATTATTCACATTTATGGCACATGTCCAACCTATACCAGCAGTTCATGCAAGGGGATTTCCGAAACATCTGCTGGTTAGTAAGTACATGCCAGATACACAAGCCTATATAGACAAGTGCCATGCAGGCTGTGAGATGGCCACATATAATATCTTGTGTGCTATATATTGCATAGAGTGTCACTAGCACTCACGCTGATGACTATGATATGCCACCTTCAGACCATACAGGAAATGTCCTATAACACAACCCACTCTAAAACCTGAAGTAGCGGAACTGGGTATCTAGGATACAGGATTCCTGTAATACTCCAATGAGGACATTTGCTCACCTACTACCACTTTAGGTGACTCAGTAGAGCTAGATCTGAGTGACCCCTCCTTCTGTAGACTGTTGCAGACAGTAGCACTATGTCATCAGATGCCATTGCGTCTCACAGCACCCAGCACCTCTGGGCAGCCATTATTTCCCCAATAATGCCACCATGTAGGGCATTATTGCTTGCTTATTAACCCAGTGTTTTCCCTCCTGCCTCATGGGTAGTTAGTGCTACAACTGCTCTCACATCCAAACCATGCCAAGCTACATTTTACACTCAGCTAATTGAAGGAAGGACACTCAGCAAACTCTGAGCTATAATATATAACATTAAGTATCCTGTTTTTTGTTTATTTTGTTCTTTATTTCTTTGTTATTTATAGCACTTTGTGTACTGTGTATTTTTCTAGCTAGTTTCACTGTGTGTGAGGTATTAACTGGAAATTGTCCACTTTTGTTAAGCATCTATTGGGTTGTTTATTTCTGATAACTTGTTGCAGTTAAACTCTTTTTTCTAGAGTCTTCTTTAGCTGTTTAAAACTTTCATTTAAAGGCTCACTGCTGCTTTTCAGCTGTGAGATACATTTCTGCAGTTGTTCCAAGTAGTGGGGATATTTGTAGCATTTCCATATTCAGGCTTATATTTGGGCCTAGTGTTTACGGAGGCTGTGTATCTGAGCACATATTCAGGGACATCTTGGTTTAGCCAAAGCCATCAGGCATTTCAGTGAGAGAGAATTGTTTGAGGTCATTGGCTGACTGAGGTCACCTGGACTACAGCTTAGATTAAGCACCTCATTGGTTCTTTTGAGATTTCTTTCTTAAAAGCTGTCTCAGGTTTCAACTTTCTGTTACCTAAGAAACTCAGTTGTGAGTGTTCTGCCATTTTACACTCAGCTAATCAAAGGAGGGACACTCAGCAAACTCGGAGCTATAATATATAGCATTAAGTATCCTGTTTTTTGTTTATTTTGTTCTTTATTTCTTTGTTATTTATAGCACTTTGTGTACTGTGTTTTTTTCTAGCTAGTTTCACTGTGTGTGAGGTATTAACTGGAAATTGTCCACTTTTGTTAAGCATCTGTTGGGTTGTTTATTTCTGATAAGTTGTTGCAGTTAAACTCTTTTTCTAGAGGCTTCTTTAGCTGTTTAAAACTTTAATTTAAAGGCTCACTGCTGCTTTTCAGCTGTGAGATACATTTCTGCAGTTTGTTTCCCACCCTCCTTCCCTGTTGGTATAGTGTTTTTATAGTTGGTGGCTTTGCAGTTGCTCGCCCCTAGTGTAAATTTGATCTGGGACCCTCCCCCCAGTCTAGTGTCATTACCTCATTCTACCCAGTACAGGGAAAACATTTGAGAAGGCCAATCAGCTTAGTTTCTGCTACTCCTTTCTCTCTTTCCACAAAAAAAAAAATATCTGCTTTTACTGTATTTGTGTTTCTTCCTACTTTATTTTGTTTTGCATCATCTTAAAAGTACTCAATTGTATTTATTACTGCTTGATGTAACTCATTCTAAGCCTTTTAGTTTAAGCACTTGGGCTTCAGACCAGTTGTTTTACATTAGGAAGGTTTGTGGTCTGCACTGTAGTGTCAAAACAGGTAGCTTACATCCTTCTATGTTGGGAACTGCTGATTGAGGGCTCAGTGTCTGTTATTCTAAAAGTGTATTAATTCTGGTTTAAGCACTTGGGCTTCAGGCCAGTTATTTTACATTAAGAGGGTTCGTGGTCTGCACTTTTGTGGGAGGAGAGGCTGGACTCTACCCTTCTGAGCTGGGAATTTCTGGTTAAAGGCTTATAGTGCCTGCATATTTGAACTGCTTCTTACTGAAATTGTTACACCTTGTTTGCTGTAGCATAGACTAGATCCAGGCCTGCTGAATCTAGCTTTGTTTGTATAACTTGAGCACTAATCCAGGCATTTTTTAAAGTATTCAATTGTATTTATTACTGCTTGGTAGTAACTTGATTAAAGTGTAGCTATCATTCTAAGCCTTTTGGATTAAGCACTTGGGCTTCAGACCAGTTGTTTTACATTAGGAAGGTTTGGGGCCTGCAATGTGGTGGCAGGACAGGTAGCTTACATCCTTCTAAGTTGGGAACTGCTGATTGAGGGCTCAGTGTCTGTTATTCTAAAAGTGTATTGGTTCTGGTTTAAGCACTTGGGCTTCAGGCCAGTTATTTTACATTAAGAGGGTTCGTGGTCTGCACTCTTGTGGGAGGAGAGGCTGGACTCTGCCCTTCTGAGCTGGGAATTTCTGGTTAAAGGCTTTTAGTGCCTGCATATTTGAACTGCTTCTTACTGTAGTTGGTACACCTTGTTTGCTGTAGCATAGACTAGATCCAGGCCTGCTGAATCTAGCTTTGTTTGTATGCTTGCTGTTTGTTTGCTTGTTATTTCCCTGAAAAGCTAAATTCCACCTCAAATGTGGCTTTTCAGTGCTTCTGTGGATCCCTAGTAATATCTGCATTGCTTACTGTACTTATTTCCTTGTTTCACTTGAAAGAAAGTTACTGTTTGTCATTTTTGCATTTAAGTTACCTGTAACACATTGCATTTAAGTTACCTGGCACTTGCTCACTAAAGCAATTATATAAGTCAGCACTAAAAAAATTAAAAGCACTACACCCTCACAAACTCCCCTTGAGTATCTTGTTCCCCATTGGCCATTTTTTTCAATTATAAAGGAATTCTCAATACTATTCTAGCATGTCCAAAGGTCAGTTGTCAATCTACTCTCCGGTCCAGCTGGTGAATCTGGGAATCTTGAGGCAATGTTACAACTGTCTCATGTACACAGACAACCCTCTCCTCCTCCCAACAAATTCCAACACATGTGAGAGATGCAACCATATAGCCAAACTGGAGGCTAAGCTCTCTCAACTTAGTACTGGTGTAACCAGTCAGGAGGAGAAGGAAACCACTCACTACAATTCCAGTCTCACATAGACCTACCACGACAGCAAACCAAACACATAAACACACAAAACATACTCGAGGCTCTAAATAAAAATCTGCCTAAGCAGCAGAGACCTCCAAAGCAGACACCCAAGCAACCACTACCCCAAAACAAAACACGTGCAACACATAGCTCACAAAGCCAGTGTGCCGAACAGTCACAGCCCTTAAGGCTAAACAACACACCTGATACACTTGTAATAGGTGACTCTATCATCAGGCACACTGACGTCCCGCTCACCAGGCTGAACAAGGAGAAGGTCACGGTGAGCTGCCTGTCGGGTGCTAGGATCCACCACATAACACAAGCACTCAGGTCACTCCAAGGCAAGTACAAATATGAATCAGTCATTGTCCATGCTGGTGTGAATGACCTGAGATGTACCTCCCTGGACTACATGAAAAGAGACATAGAGGAGCTCTCTGAGCATGTAGCCCAGGCCGGTATGACCCTGACCTTGAGTAGCATCTTACCCTCACCAAGAATGATGCCACAATATGAAGACAAGATGATCAATTTCAATAATTGGCTTAAGTATTGGTGTCATTCAAAGGGGATCCAATGCCTGTCAGCCTAGGATGACATGCTCGACAAGCCACGATGCTTCGCTAGGGACGGCTTGTACCTGTCACCCCTGGGCTTTTGGATATTGGCAAAGGCTCTTGCTACCCCCATAGTGCCTTTTTTAGGCAAGGCTCAAAAGACAAACCCACCTCCATAGGTATCACAAGGGATAAGAAACTTAGAGTAATGCTACTCAATGCCAGAAGTCTAAACCTCAAGATGCATGCACTCAAAACTCTCCTTAGCATGGAGAACATCGATATCTGTGCAGTAACAGAAACCTGGTTCAAGGCTCCCGAGAGCACCCCAGCACTACCAGGTTATACCTCATACCATGCTTTTCGGCCCCAAAACTTGGACCGAACCACAAAAGGAGGGGGAGTATCAATGTTCCTCAAAGATACCCACACCTCCAGGTTGGTGGCACAGCACGAAGCATCAGAGACTATCCATGTGCAGCTAACAGTGGGTAAAACTGCCTTCCAGTTTATAGCCTGCTACAGACCACCCTCCCAAACCCAGGAACCCCACTCAGCCTTCCTGAGAACACTGGAAAATATGAAGGTCTCTCCAAACACCATTATATTGGGCGACTTCAACTACCCAAACATAGACTGGGAGCATTATTCTAGCTCCAACACCCTAGCAAAAGGTTCCTAGAATTTATAAACTCAAATGCTATGGAACAACTTGTTACCACTCTCACAAGAGGGGAAAACATACTGGACCTGATCATCACCAACATGGGGACTCTATGCTCCAGACCATAAGTGTATCCCTCACTGGCAAGATCAGACCATAAACTAATCTCACTGGATATTCACATCCCGACCCCACCCCCTGCCCAGAAAACCACAGTGAAAAACTTCTCTAAAGCAAATTTCACACTCCTCAAAACCAAGATGGAATCCTTCAAAGCCCCCGGGCCTGTGGAAAATACAGCCCAGACCGCAGAATCCTTTATAAATGCATTCTATGAGCACCTTCAGGAATGCATGGATCATGCAATCCCAAATAAAACCAAGACCCAATCCTCCAAAGGCAGACATCCTGTCTGGTGGACCCCAGCCATAAACAAACTATACAATAGAAGGAGGAAGCTACTACATGATAGAGCAAAATCCCAAAAAGGGAAGGCATCTCTGATCAGTATTAACAAAAAACTACGGGCACTCATAAAATCGTCTAAGGCCAGCTTCGGGAGAAAAATTGCACAGGACATTAAGGATAATCACAAGGCTTTCTTTAGTTATGTTAGGAACCTGGGTGGGAATTCCCAGATATGCTCAGAATTAGTCCAAAATGACAAAAAATACACCGAACCCACAGACATTGCCAACATCCTAGCTGATAGGTTCAGCGCAATCTTCCCCCCCCCCTCCCCACCAAAAGGGCAAATATCTATCCCAGCAGAGTGCTGCCCCCCTGACATCTCAGATGCTCAGGTAAGAGCCGCCCTCTCCAAAGCAAAAAACACAGCATCAATGGGACCAGACGGTGTCCCGGGCTGCATCCTACATGAACTCCAAGAAGAGCTAAACCCAAACATAAAACTACTGTTCAATCTCGCCCTTACTACAGGATATGTACCCAAAGAGTGGCGTACAGCAACAGTGGACCCTCTCCACAAAGGTGGTGCCTCAACGGATCCTGGAAACTATCGCCCCATAAGCCTGACTAGCTTGGTCTGCAAAGCTATGGAAAGGATCATCATAGATCTCATAAATAAAGATATTGGGGACCTACAGACACTGGATCCTACCCAGTTTGGCTTTGTTAGGGGCAGATCCTGCCTCTTAAACCTGGTCGATTTCTTTGAAACAGTCACCAAGGCCATTGCCGAGAGGAATGTGGTCCACACAGCCTACCTGGACCTCGCAAAAGCCTTCAATACAATACCCCACTCGGGCATTATAGATAAGCTCTTTCTCGGAGGTACAGGCCAACATGGAAGGACTGTGGCTGACCAAGTTCGCAGATAACTGCAAACTGGGCGCCATAATCGACTCTCCAGCCGACACAAGCATCTTCCAAAAGAGCCTCATAGAAACAGACAACTGGTGCCAGAGCCATGGCCTCAAGCTAAACGCCAAAAAGTGTATAGTCATTCCCTTTGGCAAAAACAAAGTGTCCACAAATTACCACATAGGTGGTAATCCATTAAGTACAAAAGAAGTAATTAGGGACCTGGGGACCCAAGTTGATAGCAATCTCTCATTTGACAACCACGTGGCCAAAGTGGTTAGAAAAACATTTTATATAGCCCACCTAATCATGAAGGGATTCACATCTAGATCAGGGGAGGTCATTGTGCCTCTTTACTCATCCCTCATCAGGCCCATAATTGAGTACAATGCCCCTTTTGGGATGTACCTTACCAGACACCTGCAGCAACTGGAAAGACCCCAAAAGTACCTCACCAAGAGGATCAAAGGGCTCAAACAGATGCCATATGCTGCCCGGTTAAAGAAACTCCAGCTCTACTCAGTGGCATACCGCCTGCTCAGAGGCGATTTGTGCCTGACGTATAAAGCCATGTCCAACCTGGAATTAATGGACATGCTGCACCTCAGAAAATCCAAATCCCATCAAACTACGCGCTCGAGAGACTTGAACCTCAGCACTGAAATAAATAGGACATGCTGGAGGGACAGATTCATAACCCACAGACTCCCTTCACTCTGGAATAAAATCCCAGTCCAGGTTAGGCAGAGTCCCTCATTGACTCTCTTCAAGAGGAATCTTGATGAGCGGATGGGAGATCGTAGGTTTACCCCGGGTATCACTTCTGTGTCAATGTTAGACAGAGGCACAGTATACTAACCTCGAAAAAGGGCATAGCAAAATTAATTTAAAATGGGTGGTGAAAGCCAAACACACTCTGGCTAGGCTTATAAATGCCCTAGGGCAGATAGCCTAGCATGAACCTATGAACCTATGAACCTATGAACCTTCCTTGAGCCTGTTCATTTGACTGAGGTCTTGGTTGCCATTGCTTACATGCACAGGCTATCAAGGCCACAAATGGCCCAGATAGCCAGATATATAAGCAAGAAAGCCTTTCTGTCTCTGAACTGCCAGGTAGTCTGTAGTACTCAGGGCATTATTTATGATGCACCAGTGTACCATCCAGGCATATAAAATTATTCACATTTATGGCACATGTCCAACCTATATCAGCAGTTCATGCAAGGGGATTTCCGAAAGGTCTGCTGGTTAGTAAGTACATGCCAGATACACAAGCCTATATAGACAAGTGCCATGCAGGCTGTGAGATGGCCACATATAATATCTTGTGTGCTGTATATTGCAAAGATTGTCACTAGCACTCATGCTGATGACTATGATATGCCACCTTCAGATCATACAGGAAATGTCCTATAACACAACCCACTCTAAAACCTGAAGTAGCGGAACTGGGCATCTAGGATACAGGATTCCTGTAATACTCCAGTGAGGCCATTTGCTCACCTACTACCACTTTAGGTGACTCAGTAGAGGTAGATCTGAGTGATCCCTCCTTCTGTAGACTGTTCCAGACATTAGCACTATGTCATCAGATTCCATTGCATCTCACAGCACCCAGCACCCCTGGGCAGCCATTATTTCCCCAATAATGCCACCATGTAGGGTATTATTGCTTGCTTATTAACCCAGTGTTTTCCCTCCTGCCTCATGGAGTTAGTGCTACAGCTGCTCTCACATCCAAACCATGCCAAGCTACAAGAGGTCAATCTTCCCATTGGCTCATGAGTGACATCAAATTCTATTTGACATCTGTCAGCTGCTTCTGTTTTGGTGGCCCATCCACATCTCCCAACTCCTTTGCACAACAGTTGATGAAGTCAAAAATAATGGGGAGATGAAGGCCAAAAATCACTGAAAATGTTAATGAAGTAACAGGATTTATACCAATATAAACTTTTTCTGAATAATAAGTACTACGAAACTGTAATGTCTTTCATTAGTGACTGACTTGATCAGTGATCTACCACAAAATCAAAAAGTTTAAAATGGACAAGATAAAAATGTAAGTAAAAATCAGAGATATTCTGCAAAAATGAGCAAAACATGAGAGGTATACAAGGGAGGGCCCAAAGATTCAATCAAAACATGATACTAAACAAAAATGTATGCAGTGAACATATGAAGACTGTAGTATGATGTTTCAAGAGATCCCATTTACAGAATGTGCTTTGCCAACAAATATATTTCCTTTGCAGGTATGTGCTTGCAACTCCTTTTATAACAGGTAAATACATAGCAATTAGTCTGCAGACTATTGCATGACAAGACAGTAACCAAAGGTGAAAACCAAACCCTATACCTTGTATCTGAGTGGTAAACATGCTACCCTTTACACCATTTTAGTGGGCTATGCTTACTGATTTAAATACTGTAACATAGCTTGAAATGAATTACGCCACAATTAGAATATGTAACCTAACTATCTACATATGTCTGGCCCTATTCATGTTTTTTGCCAGCCTTCTTGTTTAGTGAATAAATGAAGGTACGTATTAAACGGTATTATATGACAACACATCTACATGAAGAATTATAGTCTTGAAGGAAAGGAAAACTTATCCAGACATGGTACTGAGTACCACAAGCTACTAAGTGAAGCTATTAAGATGCCAGACTGCTAAATTAAAAGAAAATTAATAAGAGAAGAAAAAATACTGAAACAGGAAATGTTTCTAACAGAGACTTGTGTGTGTGTGTATGTGCATGTGTGTGTGTGTGTGTGTGTGTGTGTGTGTGTGTGTGTGTGTGTGTGTGTGTGTGTGTGTGTGTGCGTGTGAATGTGTGAATGTGTTTGTGAAGATGGGAGAAAGATGATTTCATCAGCAGTATCTGCACTGGATCCCTAAAATAAAACACTGTCAAAACATTTGCTAATGTGGTAACTGCAAAGGTATCTGAAAACACTAATAGTGCACTTACTGGTGTTTAAATGTACCAGTAGGTCACACAGTAAATGGTATAAAAGAATAGTTTAAGTTCAGTCAGTATTTAGTCTAACATATGTACAGTTTCAGACATCTGTTTAGCAGAATCAGAATATAATGAACGCCTCAGGGAAATGTTGCTTGCATGATCTGATCAGTCTCACTAAACTTCATGCTTTAAGTCCTGTGGGTAAATCGAATAGAGCTATAGAAAAGAAATTTAATTTATACCAAACTATCCCTTTTCCCTGAAGAACTACATACTGAATGTTTATTATTCTTACATTGTAAAAAAGGCAGTACAGCTTTCTGGGATATGAAAATCTTGAAAGACTGAGACAAATGCTAAATTATCCCACATAACAGAGATATGCAAAATGTCCACTATGCCTCTAGGAATTTCTGATACTATATAATCTAAGAAATATGCTTTCATAATGCTAAGTGTCCTTCATTGTAGTGTAGTTACAGTAACAGAGCATCACTTGAATAGTTTAGTGGCACACCGAACACAAACCCTCTTCCTTGTATTTTATTGTATGATATGTTCTCGTTAGCTTCCCACAACAGTCGGCAACTCCACTCACACTATATATTGTTTGTATTTTTTGTATTTTTGGAGATAGATAGGATACCTGTCGATCTATCAAAAGTACTTTCAGTGCTGTCTGAAAAAATGAAAGAGAGTTAAATACATTTGATTGAAATCTCAAAGGTATCTTTTTTTTTCTTGGGTGGCAATTCGATCTGCATAACCCATGAGGGCAGCCCCCTGCACATAAGGATGCACAACACTGGAGTGAAAAATAAAACTTCACTGTCAGTGAAACTTGTTTGGCTCCCTTGCCATTAATTCTGCAGCACTCGTGGAAGGTGGTGTTGCTAAACTGATAGAAACCTGATAGATAGATAGATAGATAGATAGATAGATAGATAGATAGATAGATAGATAGATAGATAGATAGATGTTTTGTGTAACTAGATATCTGGATGTTTGGTGCAACTAACAGTTCTGTCAAAAGTGTTTCATAACTGACTAGATAGATAGATAGATAGATAGATAGATAGATAGATAGATAGATAGATAGATAGATGTTTTGTGTAACTAGATAGCTGGATGTTTGGTGCAACTAACAGTTCTGTCAAAAGTGGTTCATAACTGACTAAATAGATAGATAGATAGATAGATAGATAGATAGATAGATAGATAGATAGATAGATAGATAGATAGATAGATGTTTTGTGTAACTAGATAGCTGGATGTTTGGTGCAACTAACAGTTCTGTCAAAAGTGGTTCATAACTGACTAAATTTTTTCCAGTTCTGAATTTTTATAGACCTAATGTTGAAATGTTAAAATAAATTGTAGAAACTATACAATGTATTCCATCTAATTTGTCAATATATATTATTGTTACGATTTTTAATAAGTAAGGCATTATGTGGTGTTAGCAATTATATTTTCATGTGACTGCTAAAGTGCAGAACACAAATGAATTGTCTGCAGCAGAAATTCTTTGCATTAAGGTGGCATTAAAATATCTTAACACATTGATATGACATTCTCCAGCAAGTTATAATTTAAGTCCCATTATTACTCAGGCTGATTAGATGATTTGCAGAATTTGTGTGTGGGCATCTACCTTACAGGTTAAGATGGTAAAATATTTCTAATCACTCAATTATTTTTACAGCTCTGTGGCTCAAAAGTAGAGTGAGTCATTAGTTCTAAAGAAGTAAAATGACAAAATAATCAGCACAGTGTTTTAGTGTATATGTTTTCTAACCTCACAGGGTTTGGAGATATGTTATTATGATTAGATTATGTCTGTGGAGTTTCTGTCTGCATGTGATTTTCCAAGAGCTCTAGTTTCCCCCGGTAGAAATAAGCTGAATGACTACTCCAGACTGCTTTTGCCCTTCTGCACAAATGTATATTTGTGAACACACACACACACACACACACACACACACACACACACACACACACACACACACAACAGTGCTTAAATGCACCACAAATGATCTGTCCCATTACTTGACTAATACATAAAATGAAAATGCTGTATGAAAATAAATAAGCTATATTATTTCAAGTAACCTCAATAACAGTATTAGGATAGCAAGAAGTGGGAGCATTATACTGACTGTAAAATTATAATACCTCAGTCATTTGAGAGGATATTTTATGAAATTACACCATGGTTAGCCCTAACTGTTTTTAGTAATTTGGCTCAAAGTCTTGGCTTGTGATGGGTAAAAATAAAAAAAAATTTCTGAGTAATATTAATAAAGATTTAATGAAGCGAGTATTCTGAGCATGGGAGTTGGAATGATGCAGTGGTTCACACTGTTGCCTCACAGTGCTTAAACTCTCCATTTGGTTCTGTCCTGAGGTATGTTATCTTTGGCGTTACACATCCTCTGTGTCCATGTAGGTTTTTACTTGGTGCTTAATTTCCCCTACATCCCCAAGATATGGTGTAGGTGTATCCGCTAAAGTACCTCTAGCTGCACAAGTCATGTGAGAGTGAGTGTGTGTGTGTGTGTGTGTGTGTGTGTGTGTGTGTGTGTGTGTGTGTGTGTGTGTGTGTGTGTGTGTGTGTGTGTGTGTGTGTGTGTGTGTGTGTGTGTGTGTGTGCGCGTGTGCGTGTGCATGTAAGTGTGCATGTGCATGTGTGTGTGTTTGTGTGCCTGTCTGGCTAAGAATATGTGGGAAGAGACTAAGCAAACGATAATACAATAACTGAGAAACTGGAAAATGTTGTTTTTGGATATGGATAGCAAGAAACAAGCAGCGAAAATTTATTTAGTCCCTTTAGTTTTATATACAGGTCAGGCATTTTTTATCATCCAGAGAAGAAGTTGTGAACAGTAATTAATAAAGAGATGAAGGATTTTGTCTGGAGGGGAAGAGGGCAAAGGTCAAGTGGAATAAGTTGATCCTTCCAGTAGAACTAGGTGGTTTAGGATTACCTGATTTGAAGGAAGATATATATATATATATATATATATATATATATATATATATATATATATATATATATATATGGATTCAGTTCAGAAGCTTGAAATACTGAAATCTCAAATTTCAGTATCTCAAGCCCAAGAAGTGGAATCCACAAAACAACCAAAACTAAAAACTGCAAAATTCAAAACCTCGAATACCAGAAGTTTTGAATTTCATGGTTTTACTACACACACACACACACACACACACACACACACACACACACACACACACACACACACACACACACACCATCCACCACACAAACACACACAATCACTCTACTGCATGAAAGCCGGGTGGCAAGCCCCCCTGCACCCCCCACACCCCCCTACTTAAATATTCTCACGCCGAGGTCACACTACATGCAAACACACACAAAACACCACCACACAAGCTACTTTCTCTTCGCACACACACATCACAGCAACAAAACACACTGACACACACCACAGCCTCTACCCAAACCCCTTAACACACACTCACACTTACCTGAATACATAAGCATAGTGGAACTTTAGAAGTGCAAAATTCAAAACCTCCGGTATTCGAGGTTTTGAATTTCGCGCTTCTAAACTTTAGCTATTAAGTGGATTCAGCTTCTTGGGCTCAAAATACTGAAATTCAAGATTTCAGTATTTTGAGCTTCTGAACGGAACCCATATATATATATATATATATAAAAACACAAGCAGAAAGCTATAATTGAAAGTGGAAAGGGTTGATCATGAAATGGGAGCAAATTCAAGAAATAAAGATAGAGTCCAATTTTGGATGCAACTCCTTAAGGAAAATAACAACATCCATGCAGAATATTATACTCATAAAGTAGGAGAAAGTATTCTAAGAACTAAGCAAAGATGACAATGGAGAAAGGAGATTTTTACAATAGGAATGGCAGTAATTAAGGGTACAGAGAATAGGCACTGTTTGCTGTATATGTTGTGACCTTCCTATGTGACCATTTTACCATTTGTTTTGATCATTCAGAATAAGAGATGTAGGAAAATGAAAAAAGTGATCTATGGATGCTAGTTAGATAACTTATGCAAGATATGAAGAAGAATTATTCTACAGAAACAATAACGGATCAGTAGAATGCGGGTCACAAAGGTACCATAGACAAAAACTGGAAACGAATAAAAAAGAATAGCTACAATCCGAAATTGTGACATTGTTCCAAAGAGACGGGCACAGGGGAATTAACTGCCAGACACGTACAGCACGAATCTTATTCAACAATTAATAGGCAGCCAAGTCAGCCATGCCGTCTTAATGATTGTTTCACTAGGAAGGAGGAGGTTGAAAAGACAGACTCAGTTATCATTCTGTTTTTGAATAAATGTGTTTAGCATAGCCATGCCATTAGGCCATTACCATAACAGTTTTCAGACAGGGCATCTAGTATAAGGTTACTTGAAGTCACCATCAAGCTATTGAAGGGAACCTCATTGACTATATCTTCATCTTATAAGATACTGACTTGAATTATGGTTGCATTGGAAGGCCCAAGTATTATAGTTACACATGTTCTCCAAAGGAAAAAGAATATTTCATATTTTAAAAATCTCCATTTCTTATTTTAACTGCAAATCCATTTAAGAAATTATGAGAATGTCTAGGTTTAAGGAAGCTTTTCTAGGTTCCTCCTGATGTGTTGTTAAGTAGGAGGATTTTGAAGGTGACTTTTCAGAGTTCTAACTGCTTCACAACTGAACAGCAGCAGTATCAGTCCAGGTATCAAATTCATGTTTTCAATGTAAAAAACTTTATTATAAACCTACCATGTTCTCTGGTCCTGAATTCATTTCTAATAGCGTTTCACAGCAGTACGTTTAAGTGTTGTTGGGATATTCATTCTGATGCAGATGCAACTGTCCACATTCTTTTCATGTAGGGACACCAGGTGCATAAGGATAACAACAAGGAAGCCTGACAAGATGGCAGTTAATAGACTATTGACAAGTGCAGTCTGTCATTTCTCCACAAACTCATTTTATTGCAGCCTTCATTTCTCTTCAGAGCTGCTGAGAACTTAAATTTGTCATATTGACTGAAGCCACATGGAGGGTAAGATAAACAGGGCTACTTCCCTGGTGCCAGCTTGTTGGGGTGATCAGAACCATCAGTTTATTACCTATTATTCACGCAGATGAGAGGCACTCCATACTAAAAAAAAAATGAAAAGAAAGAAAACTTGTGCTTGCTAAGATTTTCTTTGACGTCTGGCTGCTCCTCATCCCCTTTCTGACAAAAACATGTCTGAAAGCCTTTACATTTTACATAAACTATATTTTATTTATTTTTATTTATTTTATTTTATTTTACATTTGTTGACCGGGATTGTCCAACTGGATATATGTCCATTTTAAGCAGAGGCCTGGGGAGAAAAGTTCCACATACCAAAAAAGAGACAGTACATACATTCCTGAGTGATAGACTCAGGCAGACATGTTTAGAAAAATATAAACAAAGAATACAAGCAGATATCAATATACACAATGTGCAGACTTACATCTGATTGGCAAAGATGTATCAGAAAATGTGAACATAGAATACAATCAGATCTCATAATTCACAATGCTTAGATACTCAAATGCTATGAGGCATAGATATTTGGCTAAACAGCAGGTTGGGTAGCAAGACATATATTGGTGAAGTTGTTAGTCAGGTTTAGAACAAGAGCACAGCCAATGAGATGTGAGGTATTTTTTGAGATCTCTTTTAAATAGGGGTAGTGAGGTTTCCTTGGTAATGGTAGTAGAGAGTAGATTCCAGATTTTACCAGTTGAGTTGGCAAATATAGCATCGCCTGCAGAGTTGTTGGAATTTTGGGTCAGTATCATTAGTTTATCAGCTGAGCTTAATGGCCTGGGGGCACTGTGAGAGGTGAGAATATTTTTGAGGTCAGGGGTGTTATCAGGTTGATGGAGTATTTTATGCGTTACTATAAGCTGGTTGAAGTGTAGAAGGGTAGGATACTCTAGCCATTCCAGTGCTTTGAGGTTTTGGCAATGGTGGGTCGTAAAAGCCATGCCAGTAGTGAATCTGGCTATATGACTGTAACATCCTGATAATTTGTTGAGATCGGTTTTGGATAGGTTGGTGAGTACAGGGGAGGCATACATAATGGTAGAGAGCAGGTGTGATCTTGCAATAGCTACCCTAGCTAGGGTGGTGAGGAAAGGTTTGGCTCTGTACAGGAAGCCAAGTTTTTTGTTGACAGACTTAATAGTGTGATTTACATGTTTATCAAATTTAAGGTTGTTGTCTATTATTACACCTAGAAGCTTTGTATGGTCATCAGGGAGATAATGGTGTCATTGCTAGATTTGATGTTGAAGGAAGTCGGAGAAATTCTATGGTTAGGGGAGAAAAGTAGTACTTTGGTTTTGTTAGGATTTAGAAGCAGGTGGCGATTGGCTAGCCATGCTTCTACCATGCTGAAAGTAGGGTTGCCACCTTTTCAAATGGCCAAAGTGGGACATTTTCGGTGCAAACATCAGATTTTACAGGCCAACATATACCCACGGCCAGTACAAAGGCTAGAACTTAACTTTTTGCCTAAATAAAAACTTATTCTTGTATCATTTTAGTTGCTTATTCTGTTTCTTATAACATTTAGGTATTTTAGATACAGAATAACTGTTTTATGCAACTATTACATAAAATATAGGAAATAATTTTGTCCTAAAATCTCAGGACATTTGTCATTTTTAAAATTTTGGTGCTTACGTATTATCGCAACCAGATTTTGTGACATGGTATACTTTCTTCTCTTTTACTAAAACTGCAACAAATAAGTGTAATCGGGAAGGGTGAACTGTTAAAAACTCTTCTAGGATATCAGTGGTGGGTTTGTAAGATGATTAAGGGTTAAAATTTTAGACTTTGCGGGTAGCGTGCTTTAAAGATGTCAAGAGGTGAAGTCAGCGAGCAGCTCAGTCTTCAGATATTAGTCTCAAGTCTGCACTCCTGCTTTCTGCTCTTCTAAATGACAAATCGGAATGGTAAGTTAACTTCAGTTTTCCACAGCATCTCATCACTTTCACTCTGAAACAGAAAACAACACTGAAATCCTCCTCGACTGGATAGCAGTGTGTAAGACTGATGTTAACCTACCATTCAGAGTGCTTTACAGCAGCAGAAAGCAGGACTGCAGACTGGAGGCTAATAATCTGAATACTGAGCTGCTTGGTCCGCCAAACAGAAAAACGGAAAAGCCACATTGGTGTTAAACTGATGTCAAAGATACTATTAGGAAAGTACCATACATTTTGTACACTTTCACAAAAAGCCTTAAGAAGGAGCTTGACTTTCCAGATCCTGTTTAAAACACATAGAGGATCACAGTCACCCTGAATCTGTGGTCAGTGTAATAGAGCACATGGTTCTACGCGCTGTTTTTAAAAAGAAATGCATGCATGAAGAAATATTTGTCCCTCTCACATTTGGCTGCCAAAGTCCGGCTTCCGTTTCTTCTTCCTGCTCATGTTTAACTGGCAAAACCTATCAGTAGGAGTTAACAGACACCTTCTTACTCAAACATTCACTCCTTTCAAAAAAACATTAGGAGTTAGACAGCGTTGCAAATCTGGTTGCAATAATAGATAAGTACCAACATTTTTTGTCAGGACACAACTGCCCAAAGAGGGACTGTCTGTCGCAAAGTGGGACAGGTGGTAACCCTAGCTGAAAGTGGTCTGGGTGAGGGTTAGAAGTTGTGTAAGAGAGGAGGCAAAGCATATTAGCGTTGAGTCATCTGCATATTGGATGCAGGTGGCTCCTGGAATGGTGGTGTGCAGATCACTGATAAAGATTGAGAAAAGAAGGGGATCTAGTATCGACCCTTGTGGGACACCTAGGGTTAGAGTAAGTTGTGATGACAGCTTGCTCTTCCATAAGACAGCCTGCTGTCTACCGTTTAGGTAGGAGTGAAACCATTGTATTGCGTGTTGGTCTAAACTGATGGTTTGTAGGGTATTGAGCAGTAGCTGATGGTTGACCATATCAAAAGCTTTTGAGAGATCTGGGAAGAGTGCTGAAGATAGGTTGTTGTTGTTACGATGAAGACTGATGACATTAGAGAAAGATAGAAGTGCTGTGGTGGTACTGTGGAATGGCCTAAAACCGTGCTGCGAGTCGGCGAGCTTTCCGTTCTGAATAAGAAAGTGCATGATTTGTTTGTGTATGCATCTTTCCATGATTTTAACTAGTGGTGAAATAAAGGCTATAGGTCTAAAGTTGGATAATTCTGTGGAACTTCCTCCTTTATGAAGAGGTATAACATGTGATAATTTCCATATTGCTGGGATGGATCCTTCTGAGATGGATCTGTTGATCAGAATAGAAATGGGAAGTGCTATGGCATCAGCTGCTTTTTGAAGATATTCAGCTGGGAGGTGGTCCGCAGCTAGTGTAGTAGGTTTTAGCTTTTTGAGTAAGGTCCGGATCAGGTAGGTAGGTATGGTTTAAAAGGTAATGGTGGGTTGGGTGCTGGGTCGATCAGGGCTATATGTGCCAGAGCTGGTGTTTGTGTCTGATGGAGTGAGATGGGTAGCTATAGACTGGATAGTTTCAGTAAAGAAGGAGTTGAAGCTGTTTGCAATTTCTACAGGGGATTTATACAAGGGATATATATTACAAGGTGTCTCTATATAACAGGTTGCTGCCTTCTGTTTGGGGCGCTGAGTGCAACAGATGGTAACATCCTTATTTCAAGCTAGATTCCATTCCTAATTATGACGTGAGCAGGATTCAAGTTAATATAGGATTTGCTAGGAGCTGGTGCATGCAGCATGCAGTAATCAAATCAGCAGCCACAAACTGTTACTTAAAAGTTAACTTAGCCACACATATTTGGTGGATGGAGAAAAGACAAGATGGATATGTCAGTATTTTGAAATATGATAATTAAAAAAAAATCTCATTAATTTCTACTGTCCTGGGACTGGGATGATTGTGGCATTAGGTTATTCTTTATTACCTATGAATGAGACACAGATAAATAATTTGAAGATAAGTAGTGGTTTAAGAAATATGAAAAACAGGGAGAGCATTAGGACTGGTAGTGCTAACCACAGAAGTGTTAGGGTGAGCATTGGGACCTGTAGTGCTAACCACAGAAGTGTTAGGGGGAGAAGTGGGACTGGTATTACTAACCACAGAAGTGTTAGGGAGAGAATTGTGACAGGTAGTGAAAACCACAGAAGTGTCAGGTAGAGCCATGGGACTAGTAGGGCAAACTACAGAAGTGTCAGGTAGAGCCTTGGGACTGGTAGTGCTAATCACAGAAGTGTTAGGGAGAGCACTGGGACTGGTAGTACTTACCACAGAAGTGTTAGGGAGAGCATTGTGACTGGTAGTGCTAACCACGGAAGTGTTAGGGAGAGCATTGAGACTGGAAGTGCTAACCACAGAAGTGTTAGGGTGAGCATTGGGACTGGTAGTGCTAACCACAGACATGCTAGGGAGAGAACTGGGACTGGTGCCACTAACTACAGAAGTGTTAGAGAGAGAGTGGGACTGGTAGTACTAACCAAAGAAGTGTTAGGGAGAGCATCAGGACTGGTAGTACTAGCCACAAATGTGTTAGGAGGAGGATTGGCACTGGTAGTGCTAACTGCAGAAGTGTTACGGAGAGAATTGGGACTAATAGTACTAACCGCAAAAGAGTTAGGGAGAGTAGTGGGACTTATATTACTTACCACAGAAGTGTTAGGGACAGCATTGGGACTGGTAGTACTAACCACAGAAGTTTTAGGAAGAGGACTGAGACTTGTAGTGCTAACTATAGAAGTGTTAGGGTGAGCATTGGGACTGGTAGTACTAACCACAGAAGTGTTATGGAGAGCAATGGGATTGGTAGTGCTAATTACAGAAGTGATAGGGGGAGCATTGGAACTGGTAGTACTAACTACAGAAGTGTCAGGGAGAGCACTGGGACTGGTAGTACTAACCATAGAAGGGTTAGGGAGAGCATTGGGACTGGTAGTGCTAACCACAGAAGTGATAGGGAGGGCAATGGGACTGGTAGTGCTAACCACAGAAGTGTTAGGGAGAGAACTGGTACTGGTGTTACTAACCACAGAAGTGTTAAGGAGAGCATTGGGACTGGTAGTGCTAACCACAGAAGTGTTAGGGAGAGCATTGGGACTGGTAGTGCTAACACCATAAGTGTTAGGGACAGCACTGGGTCTGGTAGTACTAACCACAGAAGTGCTAGAGAGAGCACTGGGACTGGTAGTATTAACCACAGTAGTGTTTGGGAGAGCAGTAGGACTAGTTGTACTAACCAGAGCAGTGTTAGTGACAGCACTGGGACTGGTAGTGCTAACCACAGACCTGTTAGGAACAGCATTGGGACTGGAAGTGCTAACCACAAAAGTGTTAGGGACAGCATTGGGACTGAGAGTGCTAACCACAGAAGTGTTAGGGACAGCACTGGAACTGGTAGTACTAACCATAGAAGTGTTAGGGAGAGCACTGGGAATGATAGTACTAACCACAGAAGTGTTAGGGACAGCATTGGGACTGGTAGTACTATTCAAAGAAGTGTTAGGAAGAGGATTGACAGTGGTAGTACTAACCACAGATGTATTAGTGGGGAGTGGTAGTACTGGTAGTCAGATATAGTCATCCTGAGAGAATCCTGGGTAAAACCTCACATTACCAGTGAGCAAATCCTCCCTACCAGTTATGGCATACTAAGAGTAGACCGGCTAAACAAGAAAGGAGGCGGTGTAGCTATAATATTTAAACAGCATCTAAACATTCAGATCTTAAATCATTAGCTCCACAAATAGGCAATGAATAAATAATATATACCAACCTCAAAATAAACCAAAATAAAACCATCAACATAATTGGATACTACTTCCCACCTGGCCAAAACACCCCTCCACTAGAATACCTCCTCAACTGGTCTACCCACCATCTCCCCCAAGAAACTATAATTTTAGGTGTTTTCAATATTAGCTGGCAATCCTTTTCTGGCAGCCATCCAACCCATCATATAAACCTTCATGGCTTCACCTAACTAGTCCAGTCATCAGCCAGGATAAATAAAAACTCAAACAAGCACACGGCCCTGGATTGGATACTAGTCAGGAAGAGCCCACAGTCATACATAGCAGGCTGCTTATCAGATAGCCTCAGTGATCACTCCCCACCATTCCTACTCAAAAACACCTATACCAAGCTAAACCTGTCATCTACCATCAAATACGTAAAAAACTAACCTTTAACCCTCTCACATTCATCTCATCCCTCAAAGAATGTAACTGGCATCCTCTAAAGTACCTCAGTCTTGATGACACAGTTTAATTTTTTAATGCTACCTTCCTGAGCATCCTTAATTACCACACCCCCATAAAACTTTCCAGAACCAAAGCACAACCCTCCCCATGGCTACAGAAAACCACTAAGTCGGAAATGAAAAACAGAGATAAAGCCTGGGAGCACTGGCGCAAATCAAAAACCCTTTCAACTAGACAGAAATTCCTAGAACTACACAATAAAGTCAAAAAGCTAATAAAACAGGACAAATTCCATTACTACCAGTCTGCACTAGACTCCTCCCCAGGGCCGGCCTTAGCTGAAATGGCGCCCTAGTCAAAGTAGTGCTCCAGCGCCCCTTAAGCCCCACCTACACCATTCTCATGAAACACTCCTATTTGAGCCACACCCACAGACAGGTTACTCCCCAAGAAAGGCATTCCAGTTATTTCCTTCAATTATTTAAATGCATAGGAAGAAAAGATACCTTGCAATGTAGTTTAACTGTAAGTGAAGGAGGAATGTTTCCTTAATAAACTTGCTTTATCTGTTCACATCTGTTTATCTGTTATCCTTCACACATATTTTACTATAAAGGTCATGTCCTCAGAACATAGAAGCCCATGTGCCTTGTTATAAAGGGTTGCTTAAGTTAATCTAAAAAGTTTAATTTACTTTGGGGTAGGTGAGTGAGTCTTACAGCTCAGTGAATGTAGAATTACAACCTCTCTCCTCCCTATGTACAGTAGCTTAAGCCTCAGGGACTTGTGGGGACAGTACATACAAGGGAAGAATGAGGTTTAAAGGAAGGCAGTATTTGAATGAGTTATGTAATGGTTGGCTGACAATGCCTGGATAGATTATAAATGATGTATAATGTTTGCAACTAAAATCATGTCAGTATGGTTTGTGACGTATGATATTTGCAACAAAAATTATGTCAACATGGTTTATTTTCCTTTATGTAAATGTATGATTGCCTATGTCATACATGATAATTTAATAAAGATGTTTCTTGTAAATAATAATAATAATAATTAAAAAAAAAAAAAAAATTAGCGTAGGTTTGTGACTACCCATCCAGTCATCAAGACTAAGCTTAAAGGTAGTTATAATAGAACCTTTGACCTTGTGGGTCCTGTGAGGTGGTTGGCCACCCAGCGTACTAGATAGGGATTAACACAAATCTGTGTTAAATTTTCAATGATGCCTGAGTGGGGGATTGTATCATATACCTTGGCAAGGTCAAGGTTAAGTTGTATGTATTGACTTTTCCTCATCCAGGGCCTTGGTGAGGGTCTCAAAGATGTCAACTAGGTTCAGTATGCAAGATCTGCCCCTGACGAATCAGAACTGGGTGTGGTAGAGTGCGTGGAGATTGCCTATATCCTTGTTTATGATATGCATAATAATACTCTCCATGACTTCACAGATCAAACTGGTCAAGGTGATGGGGCGATAATTTGCCGGTTCAGTAGTGGCGCCACCTTTGTGCAAAGGGATGACAATGGCAGTTCTCCACTCTTCATGAATGAAGCCTGTAATTTGGCTCTGGTTGACTAGGGTGCTCAATGCTGAAGCTGATTCTTGCTGGAGATGGTGCAGAATACAGCCTGGGATACTAGCAGCTCCCATAGAAGCTGTGTTCTCTGCCTTGGATAGGGCCTTTAACACTTGATCTACAGAGATGTGATGTGTGTGGAAAGTATCTGGGATGTTGACTGGGCCTTTGGGTGGTGCTAGGGGAGTGAAGTTGGCATGGAACCTATCAGGCAGCAGGTTGGCTAAGTCAGCACGATCAGTGTAAGTGGTAGCATTAAGTACTAGTTTGGAGCCAAACTGGGCTTTGTCATGGAGGTTCTGATCTTAACTGAAGGACTTGTGGTTCACCTTTGTTATGGTGGCTACTTTCAACTCATACTTGCCTTTGGGGGTGTTCGCTAGTGACCTAATTTGATTCCTAAGACAGAGGAGGTAGTTTTTCCTATGTGGGATTTGTTCATTTACCCCTGGCAGGTTTGTGTTTACTTGAGGAGCAGATGTTAGTTCTGTTAGCTATGGGTGAGTACCTGCAAAATGGATGGATGGATGGGATGGAATGGAATGGATGGCAAACCTACAACATGTTCATAGTTGCTAGGTATCTTCCTCAAAAGGAGGACATTTTCAGGACTGCAGCATCCTCCCACTTAAAAATACAAGACAGCACAGTATCAGCTATTCATCTATATACTGTCAGAATAGAACCCACAACCTTCTGCATTAAAAGCAAGCATACTATCTGTTGTGCTACTAGAAGTGCGAACAGAGGTGCCACAAGCAGAACTGAACTTTTCTTCCCTGAAGCTCTCAGCTCTCTGTAAAATCCACTTGCATGCAACTCTCTCTCGAATTTGCAGCACTAGAAATGTGGAAAAAGCCAACATTTACTGTCTGGGTAACAAAGGGCTGACACCAGGGACAAAGTTCAAACAATGCTTGTCCAATGTTAGACAATTGCTAGAATAAAATGTGTTACCAGGCATTTTTGGAAAGATAAGAAACTGAAAATCCTTGCACTCCCCCTCCCACACACACACTGAACACTTCCCTGCTGCATCCCCACACACATATACTCACACACACACACACACACACACACACACACACACACACACACACACACACACACACACACACACACACACACACACACACACACACACACACACACACTCAGCCCTTCCTTGCCTGCATCCCCTCACACCCATACTCACCCCTTCCTTGCCTGCACACCCTCCCCCACACACACACACACTCAGCCCTACCTTGCCTGCATCCCCCACACAGACACTAACTTCCCCCTTGCTTGCATTCACACACACACACACACACACACACACACTCACACACACACCTGCATTCACACACACACACGAATCCCTGCTTGCATACACACACATTCTCCCCTTGCCTGCATCCACACACACACTCTCCCCTTGCTTGCATACACACACACACACACACACACACACACACACACACGCCCCTTGCTTGCATTCACACACACACACACACACACACACACACACACACACACACACACACACACACACACACACACACACACACACACACACACACGTCCTCCTTCTTGCATTCACACACACACACACACACACACACACACACACACACACACACACACACACACACACACACACACACACTCAGCCCTTCCTTGCATGCACACACACACACACACACACACACACACACACACACACACACACACTCAGCCCTTCCTTGCCTGCATCCCCTCACACAGACACTAACTTCCCCCTTGCTTGCATTCACACACACACACACACACACACACACACACACACACACACACACACACACACACACACACACACACACACACACACACACACACACACACACACACACACACACACACACACACACACACACACACACACACATATCCCCCTTGCTTGCATACACACACACACACACACACACACACACACACACACACACACACACATATATCCACACACACACACACACACACACACACACACACACACACACATATCCCCTTGCTTGCATTCACACACACACACACACACACACACACACACACACACACACACACACACACACACACACACACACACACACACACACACACACACCCTTGCCTGCACACACACACACACACACACACTCCCCTCATAGCTTGCATTAACACACACACACACACACACACACACACTCCCTCCATAGCTTGCATACACACACACACACACACACACACACACACACACACACACACACACACACACACACACACATATACACTCAATCTGCCAGGTCTACATAACATCTTAAAAAAGTAATACTGCTCAATAATGCCTTCAGAGTAAAGTAACGGTGGTAGCATCATTCCTTCACATATCATTATTCATTAAAGTTTCAGTTCAGAAGACCAGAACATAGCAGCTAAAGAATAAAATATTGAGAATGGAAGGTAGAAGCATTTCCCCAAAGGGGGATCCGAATGAATTAGCAAAACCACTTCCGGTGCCCAGACTGTGTTCTGAGGTAATGATTGTGATGAATAAATACTACTGTGCACTCAAAATTGTTTACAGTCACACACATATACACCTTCTCTCTGCTCAAACATAAGCTCACTCAGTAACACACCCACACACACACACACACATACATGCACCCCTCCTTTCTCCTCGGACATAGGCTCACTCGGTCACTCATTCACACACAGTTGTACAAGAACAAATTGCTTGTTTAAATTCTCTTGCGAATGGGGAATGTTTTACATCCGCATTGGATGTGAAGTTTATTTATATGCATGGTCAACTTGCACCATGTGCTTCTGTGTATTTCCATTTGCAAAAAGAAAAGCTGAAAGGCAACCAAGAAATGTGGATAGCAGTATGGTGCTAGTGGACCAGCTTCAGGGGTTGTACAGTGGAAAAAGTATTGCTCACAAAACAAAAAAAAAAAAACGGACCAAATAAAACAATTTTAAAAACACAACATTCGTCATAATTCTGTACAGTTGAGAAGTATAAGCATGAGCCAGCAGCACAATTACCATTGGGGTGAACATGAGCACTGAATAAACTGCTTTCCCAACAAATGACAACATTCTGATATATGTGGTAAACTAGCGCACCATGTGCTTTTCACGGTTCCCAATTTCTGTTTTCAAAAGAAAAATAAACCAATCAGAAATGAGAAAAGTAGATTAAAACACATAGTGTGAGTAAACCAGCAGCACACAAGGGATACACAGGAAAAAAACAGCAGACAATCAAATATGCAAACCTTGTAGAGCAAGAGGTGTGGACAAAAACAACCAATACCAAGACTGCACATGTTCCAAAAACTACCTTAAAAACCTAGAATCTAAGTCTTTCATTATCTTACAATTAGACTTTCTAACTTCAGCATGCTACAAATTCGCCACTGATTTGCCAGAAAATACAATAGAAAGCGAAGTGATCCAAACATGAGATAATAATCTACTCATTCTGTGAAAATCAAGACAGTTCAGAGCGAAACTCAGTTGCAGCTAAAAGAACAGTGATAAAACTCACCTTCTCAACAAAATCGGAAAATGCAGAAGAGACTAGTTTAGGATTTCCAAGTTTACCAATAGTCCATCGATGTACTGCAACCTACAAGATACAATAGCAAAGAAAGAGAGTTCCACACATGTTTCTGGTCTCAAATGCTTACTGGTGGAGGGTGGGACAGCAGAGCTCTGACATCAGAATTGGGGTGGGTCGATGCTTGTTTCTTAATTGTATTCCAAGATGGTAGTGCTAATGTCAGTCTGAGGGCAGAACTTTCAGACAAGTACTGCTGCTCTGTAGCAGTCTTGACGTCAGGATTTAAGAGCCATCAGAAAGGTTTTCCACAGAGTGATAACTCATTTTTAAAAGTGAAAGTAAATCACTACAGTAAGGACTTGTGCTTTGGGAGAAAAACAGTTGATTTAACACAGATTTATGTGATAAGAAGGAAAGGTGCTGGCATGTTGAGCAATTACAAATAATATCCTGTTGTTCTCCTTTAAACAGAATTGCAAGCTTAAATTCCGTGTGCAAGTGCGGAATGTATTTGCATCCACGTTGGTGCACGTGCATGCCACTCATGGTCCGCCTTAAAGCAGAAAATGCTTGCACCGCTTTTTTTTTTTTAATTGCTGAAGCCTTCCGATCAACCCACAGCTTTAAAAGTGGGAGGGTATTCGCCCTCCCCCTTGTCCTATGGTTCTGGCACCATTGGACAGAACTACGGAAGTGGGGGGAGGGCACAAATACCACAATACAGTTGGGATATACGCAGAGACAGGGCACTGAGAAGAGCGCAAACTGCAGAATGAGACAAATTAATTATACTAAATAAATATATGAAATTTGCGCCCTTTATGAGGCCAGCCTGAATGGCGCCCTAGGCGGTTGCCTAGTTCGCCTATGCCTAAGGCCGTTGTGCTCCTCCCAACACAATCCCAAACAATTCTGGTCCTACATAAACTCCATCCTCCACCCAGGTAAAGTCAGTACCCCTCCTCCTAACATCCCTCATTCCTCTGAAAATATTGCTACCTCATTCAACACACACTTCACACAAACTATACAATCACTAGCTAGACAACACAACCCTCCTCTCCTCCAATCCACACCTTCAACTAGTAATCTCCCCACTTTCTTCTCTTTTTCTCCCGTTTCTACCTCCAACATAAAAAAAAACCTCTTAACTAAATTTAAGCCCACCAAATTAGCAGCAGACAACCTCCCAAGTGAATACCTACAAATCGTAGCTGATGCTATAGCCTACCCAGTATCCATCTTGATTAACCGATCTCTGTCAGAAAATTACGTTCCCACACTATGGAAAGTATCACATATAATTCCCCTCCACAAAGGCGGCCCCTCCACACAACTAACCATTTACCGCTGCATAGCTATTCTCTCGCCACTCTCCAAAATACTAGAGAGATGCATACAGTCTCAGGTCTCAGACTACCTCCTTACTAACAACCTCCTTTCCAATACTCAGCATGGTTTCCGACTAAACCATAGCACCACCACTGCCTTACTCTCCTTTACTAACACTATCCTTCAGCATAAAAACAATGGCTATCTCTCCTCTGCTACTTTCCTAGACCTATCTAAAGCATTTGACATGGTCGCACACAAATAACTCATCTCTGTCCTCAATAACCTATCTTTCTCTCAATCAGTCACCAACTGGTTTCAGAGTTACCTGTCTGACCACCAACAATCTGTTGTATGGCAGAATGACATATCTCCACAACTACCTGTCTATATAGGGGTTCCCCAAGGATCCATCCTTGGACCCCTACTCTTCTCTATTTTCACCAATAATCTAGCCCCTGCCACCAAACATGGCACACTCATACAATACGCAGATGACTCAACCATCATCTGCTTAGCCCAGTCCCTACACAAACTGCAAAAAGTCACACAGGAAGCCTTTTCCTCTGCTGAAACTTGGTTATCCAATGCCCAATTAATACTCAACCCAAACAAAACTAAACTACACATCTTCCAACCCACCAAACATACTCAAAACAACTCTCACTTTAACATCACAGCAAAAGACAACACCATTATACACCCAACAGAACACATCAAATTGCTAGGAGTGGAAATAGACAATAAACTAAAATTTGCCATTCACATATCCATGACCATAAGAAAAGTCCACAAAAAACTAGGATCATTATATAGAAATAAGCAACTTCTCACCAAAGGAGCAAAGATTTCAGTAGCAAATTCCCACCTTATCTCCACCCTACTGTATGCCTCTCTAATATATACCAACCTAAGGCAATGCGATCTAAACAAGCTAGAGACCTGCTACAACAAAATCGCCAAATTTGCCACAGGGGCATCCTACCACAGTCACCACTGTCTCTCACTTGCTGAACTGGGCTGGCTTGAACTCTCTCACCTCCTTCAATGATATCAACTCACACTCGCCCACAAACTAGTAACCATCCACTAAAAGTCCCATCCCTCCAGAATCTACTCCAACCCTATCGTACCACCAGACCACTAAGATCCAGAAACAAAAATCACTTACAGGTCACTAAAGCCAATAACTCTGCTGGAGAAGCACTATTCTCTTGCGCCATAGCCAAATTATGGAACTTCCTCCCACCCACAACTACCTCCATACCATCATGCACTCACTTCAAAACTTTACTAAAAGCGCACCTAAAAACATGCTGGCTATGCCCTTGCAAATTCCCCTCTAATATCACCCACCCCATACACCCACTAACTTTTTTTCCACCCCACTAACTACCTTGATTATAGCAAGCTCGGATGCCCATAAGCCTACTACTTATTATACAACAGGAACTTCTTATTGTAACAATTGTTAATGTCTGTTATGTACTTCGCAGATGATAAAGATTCTAGTTGTCTACTGATGTACTATGTTCTTCATCTCTAACTATGTTTGTAATTGTTAATTGTTATGTTGATCAAATTGTTGATAGCTATGTAAATCCAATGTAACTACTGTATGTATATTTTAACTGTGGAGCTTTTCTCCCTGGGTCTCCACTGAAAATGGACCTACATCCAGTCGGACTCTCCTGGTCAACAAATGTAAATAAATAATAATAAATATTAGGGAGAGTACTGGGACTGGTAGTCATATCTGTCAACCTGGAAACATCAAAAATCTGGACAAGGCCCATGAAAAATAGGTACGAATCTGTATGCTGATTAACATTTAATTTGCGTACATAATTATGTAACCCCACCCACTCCAATGGAATTGTGGGATTCCAACTTTCAAAAGCAAACTGAAGAAAAGACAACCAAAATATGTCACCATATTCCCCCTACAGCCATTCCAATGTCTTATTACCTGGCTATTTCGCCCCATTTACCATAAACACTAATGTGTGCATATTGCTTTACTTCTACAATGATTATTTGGATTTTATTTTTACATTTTGCAGCACAACAATGCACACACACTTACAGACATCTGCTAAACAAAACACCAGTGTCTCACAATGAAAATAGATTTGGCATTAAAACTTCTCTGCCCTTGAAACTCACATTCATTGAAACAGCATTGAAACCCACACCACATCCAAAGGAAATGCATCTGGCCAGTGGTAGATAACGATTACCTTTGGACTGTTTTCAAATCAGTGGCCCTTGCACACAAAACAAGAAACTTTGTGTTCTTTTCTTTGATACACCTTCCTGACTTTATTAAGTTATATTCCTTGTATAATACAGCACACTTGTTAGACAGAGCACATTTTAAATTTATTGTTTGAACATTTTTCCAGTAGACTGCACTGTAGGCAATGGAACAAAATGCATGAACCAATAATGACAAAACTGCCCAATTCAGAACATTTCCATCATAAAAGTCTACTTCCACACCCACACTATAAATAGAATGACAGTAGTGTAAGCCATAGGCATCTTGCACAGCTTCTCACACTTATTTTCAATTTCAGTTTTTTTGAGGGGGACAAAGGTCAAAAACCAGGGACACATTTTAAACATTGCTTGTATAATTTTGGAAAGTTGATAGAATAAGATGTGTTACCACCATGCATATCACTGGCAAGCCTTGAACCTAGGATTCTAAGCACTACAGTCAGAGCAACATACCACTATGCCAAATCAGCAGTTTCCTGAAAAATAGGAAGACTGAAACATACTGGCTATCATTTAGTAAATTCAGTTCTCACTTCTCACCATAGCTCTCAACTCTTAGCACAAAACATCTGGACAAAGTTCAGAAATGGTGGTGGCTAGGGACTTTAGGATCTTTTATTTACCCTGTACTGAAGGGACAGGGTTTGAGCCTGAATACATCTAGCCACCAGATTATTAAATGGGGGCATTTACACACACACACACACACACACACACACACACACACACACACACACACACACACACACACACACACACACACACACACACATATCCCCTTGCTTGCATTCACACACACACACACACATATCACCCTTGCTTGCATTCACACACACACACACACATATATCCCCCTTGCTTGCATTCACACACACACACACACACACACATATTCCCCTTGCTTGCATTCACACACACACACACACACACACACACACACACACACACACACACTCACATATCCCCTTGCTTGCATTCACACACACACACATATATCCCCTTGCTTGCATTAACAAACACACACTGTCCACCTTGCTTGAATTCACACACACACACACACACACACACACACACACACACACACACACACACACACACACACACACATACACACACACACACACACACACACATACACTCAATCTGCCGCCAGGTCTACATAACATCTTAAAAAAGTAATACTGCTCAATAATGCCTTCAGAGTAAAGTAACGGTGGTAGCATCATTCCTTCACATATCATTATTCATTAAAGTTTCAGTTCAGAAGACCAGAACATAGCAGCTAAAGAATAAAATATTGAGAATGGAAGGTAGAAGCATTTCCCCAAAGGGGGATCCGAATGAATTAGCAAAACCACTTCCGGTGCCCAGACTGTGTTCTGAGGTAATGATTGTGATGAATAAATACTACTGTGCACTCAAAATTGTTTACAGTCACACACATATACACCTTCTCTCTGCTCAAACATAAGCTCACTCAGTAACACACACACACACAAACACACACATACATGCACCCCTTCTTTCTGCTCGGACATAGGCTCACTCGGTCATTCATTCACACACAGTTGTACAAGAACAAATTGCTTGTTTAAATTCTGCGCGCGAATGGGGAATGTTTTTACATCCGCATTGGATGTGAAGTTTATTTATATGCATGGTCAACTTGCACCATGTGCTTCTGTGTATTTCCATTTGCAAAAAGAAAAGCTGAAAGGCAACCAAGAAATGTGGATAGCAGTATGGTGCTAGTGGACCAGCTTCAGGGGGTTGTACAGTGGAAAAAAGTATTGCTCACAAAACAAAAAAAAAACCGGACCAAATAAAACAATTTTAAAAACACAACATTCGTCATAATTCTGTACAGTTGAGAAGTATAAGCATGAGCCAGCAGCACAATTACCATTGGGGTGAACATGAGCACTGAATAAACTGCTTTCCCCAAACAAATGACAACATTCTGATATATGTGGTAAACTCGCACCATGTGCTTTTCTACGGTTCCCAATTTCTGTTTTCAAAAGAAAAAAATAAACCAATCAGAAATGAGAAAAGTAGATTAAAGCACATAGTGTGAGTAAACCAGCAGCACACAAGGGATACACAGGAAAAAAAGAGCAGACAATCAAATATGCAAACCTTGTAGAGCAAGAGGTGTGGACAAAAACAACCAATACCAAGACTGCACATGTTCCAAAACTACCTTAAAAACCTAGAATCTAAGTCTTTCATTATCTTACAATTAGACTTTCTAACTTCAGCATGCTACAAATTCGCCACTGATTTGCCAGAAAATACAATAGAAAGCGAAGTGATCCAAACATGAGATAATAATCTACTCATTCTGTGAAAATCAAGACAGTTCAGAGCGAAACTCAGTTGCAGCTAAAAGAGCAGTGATAAAACTCACCTTCTCAACAAAATCGGAAAATGCAGAAGAGACTAGTTTAGGATTTCCAAGTTTACCAATAGTCCATCGATGTACTGCAACCTACAAGATACAATAGCAAAGAAAGAGAGTTCCACACATGTTTCTGGTCTCAAATGCTTACTGGTGGAGGGTGGGACAGCAGAGCTCTGACATCAGAATTGGGGTGGGTCGATGCTTGTTTCTTAATTGTATTCCAAGATGGTAGTGCTAATGTCAGTCTGAGGGCAGAACTTTCAGACAAGTACTGCTGCTCTGTAGCAGTCTTGACGTCAGGATTTAAGAGCCATCAGAAAGGTTTTCCACAGAGTGATAACTCATTTTAAAAGTGAAAGTAAATCACTACGGTAAGGACTTGTGCTTTGGGAGAAAAACAGTTGATTTAACACAGATTTATGTGATAAGAAGGAAAGGTGCTGGCATGTTGAGCAATTACAAATAATATCCTGTTGTTCTCCTTTAAACAGAATTGCAAGCTTAAATTCCGTGTGCAAGTGCGGAATGTATTTGCATCCACGTTGGTGCACGTGTGCATGCCACTCATGGTCCGCCTTAAAGCAGAAAATGCTTGCACCGCTTTTTTTTTTTTAATTGCTGAAGCCTTCCGATCAACCCACAGCTTTAAAAGTGGGAGGGTATTCGCCCTCCCCCTTGTCCTATGGTTCTGGCACCATTGGACAGAACTACGGAAGTGGGGGGAGGGCACAAATACCACAATACAGTTGGGATATACGCAGAGACAGGGCACTGAGAAGAGCGCAAACTGCAGAATGAGACAAATTAATTATACTAAATAAATATATGAAATTTGCGCCCTTTATGAGGCCAGTCTGAATGGCGCCCTAGGCGGTTGCCTACTTCGCCTATGCCTAAGGCCGTTGTGCTCCTCCCAACACAATCCCAAACAATTCTGGTCCTACATAAACTCCATCCTCCACCCAGGTAAAGTCAGTACCCCTCCTCCTAACATCCCTCATTCCTCTGAAAATATTGCTACCTCATTCAACACACACTTCACACAAACTATACAATCACTAGCTAGACAACACAACCCTCCTCTCCTCCAATCCACACCTTCAACTAGTAATCTCCCCACTTTCTTCTCTTTTTCTCCCGTTTCTACCTCCAACATAAAAAAAACCTCTTAACTAAATTTAAGCCCACCAAATTAGCAGCAGACAACCTCCCAAGTGAATACCTACAAATCGTAGCTGATGCTATAGCCTACCCAGTATCCATCTTGATTAACCGATCTCTGTCAGAAAATTACGTTCCCACACTATGGAAAGTATCACATATAATTCCCCTCCACAAAGGCGGCCCCTCCACACAACTAACCATTTACCGCTGCATAGCTATTCTCTCCCCACTCTCCAAAATACTAGAGAGATGCATACAGTCTCAGGTCTCAGACTACCTCCTTACTAACAACCTCCTTTCCAATACTCAGCATGGTTTCCGACTAAACCATAGCATCACCACTCCCTTACTCTCCTTTACTAACACTATCCTTCAGCATAAAAACAATGGCTATCTCTCCTCTGCTACTTTCCTAGACCTATCTAAAGCATTTGACATGGTCCCACACAAATAACTCATCTCTGTCCTCAATAACCTATCTTTCTCTCAATCAGTCACCAACTGGTTTCAGAGTTACCTGTCTGACCACCAACAATCTGTTGTATGGCAGAATGACATATCTCCACAACTACCTGTCTATATAGGGGTTCCCCAAGGATCCATCCTTGGACCCCTACTCTTCTCTATTTTCACCAATAATCTAGCCCCTGCCATCAAACATGGCACACTCATACAATACGCAGATGACTCAACCATCATCTGCTTAGCCCAGTCCCTACACAAACTGCAAAAAGTCACACAGGAAGCCTTTTCCTCTGCTGAAACTTGGTTATCCAATGCCCAATTAATACTCAACCCAAACAAAACTAAACTACACATCTTCCAACCCACCAAACATACTCAAAACAACTCTCACTTTAACATCACAGCAAAAGACAACACCATTATACACCCAACAGAACACATCAAATTGCTAGGAGTGGAAATAGACAATAAACTAAAATTTGCCATTCACATATCCATGACCATAAGAAAAGTCCACAAAAAACTAGGATCATTATATAGAAATAAGCAACTTCTCACCAAAGGAGCAAAGATTTCAGTAGCAAATTCCCACCTTATCTCCACCCTACTGTATGCCTCTCTAATATATACCAACCTAAGGCAATGCGATCTAAACAAGCTAGAGACCTGCTACAACAAAATCGCCAAATTTGCCACAGGGGCATCCTACCACAGTCACCACTGTCTCTCACTTGCTGAACTGGGCTGGCTTGAACTCTCTCACCTCCTTCAATGATATCAACTCACACTCGCCCACAAACTAGTAACCATCCACTAAAAGTCCCATCCCTCCAGAATCTACTCCAACCCTATCGTACCACCAGACCACTAAGATCCAGAAACAAAAATCACTTACAGGTCACTAAAGCCAATAACTCTGCCGGAGAAGCACTATTCTCTTGCGCCATAGCCAAATTATGGAACTTCCTCCCACCCACAACTACCTCCATACCATCATGCACTCACTTCAAAACTTTACTAAAAGCGCACCTAAAAACATGCTGGCTATGCCCTTGCAAATTCCCCTCTAATATCACCCACCCCATACACCCACTAACTTTTTTTCCACCCCACTAACTACCTTGATTATAGCAAGCTCGGATGCCCATAAGCCTAACTACTTATTATACAACAGGAACTTCTTATTGTAACAATTGTTAATGTCTGTTATGTACTTCGCAGATGATAAAGATTCTAGTTGTCTACTGATGTACTATGTTCTTCATCTCTAACTATGTTTGTAATTGTTAATTGTTATGTTGATCAAATTGTTGATAGCTATGTAAATCCAATGTAACTACTGTATGTATATTTTAACTGTGGAGCTTTTCTCCCTGGGTCTCCACTGAAAATGGACCTACATCCAGTCGGACTCTCCTGGTCAACAAATGTAAATAAATAATAATAAATATTAGGGAGAGTACTGGGACTGGTAGTCATATCTGTCAACCTGGAAACATCAAAATCTGGACAAGGCCCATGAAAATAGGTACGAATCTGTATGCTGATTAACATTTAATTTGCGTACATAATTATGTAACCCCACCCACTCCAATGGAATTGTGGGATTCCAACTTTCAAAAGCAAACTGAAGAAAAGACAACCAAAATATGTCACCATATTCCCCCTACAGCCATTCCAATGTCTTATTACCTGGCTATTTCGCCCCATTTACCATAAACACTAATGTGTGCATATTGCTTTACTTCTACAATGATTATTTGGATTTTATTTTTACATTTTGCAGCACAACAATGCACACACACTTACAGACATCTGCTAAACAAAACACCAGTGTCTCACAATGAAAATAGATTTGGCATTAAAACTTCTCTGCCCTTGAAACTCACATTCATTGAAACAGCATTGAAACCCACACCACATCCAAAGGAAATGCATCTGGCCAGTGGTAGATAACGATTACCTTTGGACTGTTTTCAAATCAGTGGCCCCTTGCACACAAAACAAGAAACTTTGTGTTCTTTTCTTTGATACACCTTCCTGACTTTATTAAGTTATATTCCTTGTATAATACAGCACACTTGTTAGACAGAGCACATTTTAAATTTATTGTTTGAACATTTTTCCAGTAGACTGCACTGTAGGCAATGGAACAAAATGCATGAACCAATAATGACAAAACTGCCCAATTCAGAACATTTCCATCATAAAAGTCTACTTCCACACCCACACTATAAATAGAATGACAGTAGTGTAAGCCATAGGCATCTTGCACAGCTTCTCACACTTATTTTCAATTTCAGTTTTTTTTGAGGGGGGGACAAAAGGTCAAAAACCAGGGACACATTTTAAACATTGCTTGTATAATTTTGGAAAGTTGATAGAATAAGATGTGTTACCACCATGCATATCACTGGCAAGCCTTGAACCTAGGATTCTAAGCACTACAGTCAGAGCAACATACCACTATGCCAAATCAGCAGTTTCCTGAAAAATAGGAAGACTGAAACATACTGGCTATCATTTAGTAAATTCAGTTCTCACTTCTCACCATAGCTCTCAACTCTTAGCACAAAACATCTGGACAAAGTTCAGAAATGGTGGTGGCTAGGGACTTTAGGATCTTTTATTTACCCTGTACTGAAGGGACAGGGTTTGAGCCTGAATACATCTAGCCACCAGATTATTAAATGGGGGCATTTACACACACACACACACACACACACAAAAACACACACACACACACACACACACACACACACACACACACACACACACACACACACACACACACACACACACACACACATATCCCCCTTGCTTGCATACACACACACACACATCCCCCTTGCTTGCATACACACACAGACACACACATATATCCCCCTTGCTTGCATTCACACACACACACACACACATATCCCCCCTTGCTTGCATTCACACACACACACACACACACACACACACACACACACACACACACACACACACACACACACACACACACACACATACACACTCACATATCCCCCTTGCTTGCATTCACACACACACACATATATCCCCCTTGCTTGCATTAACACACACACACTGTCCACCTTGCTTGAATTCACACACACACACACACACACACACACACACACACACACACACACACACACACACACACACACACACACACACACATACACTCAATCTGCCGCCAGGTCTACATAACATCTTAAAAAAGTAATACTGCTCAATAATGCCTTCAGAGTAAAGTAACGGTGGTAGCATCATTCCTTCACATATCATTATTCATTAAAGTTTCAGTTCAGAAGACCAGAACATAGCAGCTAAAGAATAAAATATTGAGAATGGAAGGTAGAAGCATTTCCCCAAAGGGGGATCCGAATGAATTAGCAAAACCACTTCCGGTGCCCAGACTGTGTTCTGAGGTAATGATTGTGATGAATAAATACTACTGTGCACTCAAAATTGTTTACAGTCACACACATATACACCTTCTCTCTGCTCAAACATAAGCTCACTCAGTAACACACACACACACAAACACACACATACATGCACCCCTTCTTTCTGCTCGGACATAGGCTCACTCGGTCATTCATTCACACACAGTTGTACAAGAACAAATTGCTTGTTTAAATTCTGCGAGCGAATGGGGAATGTTTTTACATCTGCATTGGATGTGAAGTTTATTTATATGCATGGTCAACTTACACCATGTGCTTCTGTGTATTTCCATTTGCAAAAAGAAAAGCTGAAAGGCAACCAAGAAATGTGGATAGCAGTATGGTGCTAGTGGACCAGCTTCAAGGGGTTGTACAGTGGTAAAAAGTATTGCTCACAAAACAAAAAAAACGGACCAAATAAAACAATTTTAAAAACACAACATTCGTCATAATTCTGTACAGTTGAGAAGTATAAGCATGAGCCAGCAGCACAATTACCATTGGGGTGAACATGAGCACTGAATAAACTGCTTTCCCCAAACAAATGACAACATTCTGATATATGTGGTAAACTCGCACCATGTGCTTTTCTACGGTTCCCAATTTCTGTTTTCAAAAGAAAAAAATAAACCAATCAGAAATGAGAAAAGTAGATTAAAGCACATAGTGTGAGTAAACCAGCAGCACACAAGGGATACACAGGAAAAAAAGAGCAGACAATCAAATATGCAAACCTTGTAGAGCAAGAGGTGTGGACAAAAACAACCAATACCAAGACTGCACATGTTCCAAAAACTACCTTAAAAACCTAGAATCTAAGTCTTTCATTATCTTACAATTAGACTTTCTAACTTCAGCATGCTACAAATTCGCCACTGATTTGCCAGAAAATACAATAGAAAGCGAAGTGATCCAAACATGAGATAATAATCTACTCATTCTGTGAAAATCAAGACAGTTCAGAGCGAAACTCAGTTGCAGCTAAAAGAACGAGTGATAAAACTCACCTTCTCAACAAAATCGGAAAATGCAGAAGAGACTAGTTTAGGATTTCCAAGTTTACCAATAGTCCATCGATGTACTGCAACCTACAAGATACAATAGCAAAGAAAGAGAGTTCCACACATGTTTCTGGTCTCAAATGCTTACTGGTGGAGGGTGGGACAGCAGAGCTCTGACATCAGAATTGGGGTGGGTCGATGCTTGTTTCTTAATTGTATTCCAAGATGGTAGTGCTAATGTCAGTCTGAGGGCAGAACTTTCAGACAAGTACTGCTGCTCTGTAGCAGTCTTGACGTCAGGATTTAAGAGCCATCAGAAAGGTTTTCCACAGAGTGATAACTCATTTTTAAAAGTGAAAGTAAATCACTACGGTAAGGACTTGTGCTTTGGGAGAAAAACAGTTGATTTAACACAGATTTATGTGATAAGAAGGAAAGGTGCTGGCATGTTGAGCAATTACAAATAATATCCTGTTGTTCTCCTTTAAACAGAATTGCAAGCTTAAATTCCGTGTGCAAGTGCGGAATGTATTTGCATCCACGTTGGTGCACGTGCATGCCACTCATGGTCCGCCTTAAAGCAGAAAATGCTTGCACCGCTTTTTTTTTTTTAATTGCTGAAGCCTTCCGATCAACCCACAGCTTTAAAAGTGGGAGGGTATTCGCCCTCCCCCTTGTCCTATGGTTCTGGCACCATTGGACAGAACTACGGAAGTGGGGGGAGGGCACAAATACCACAATACAGTTGGGATATACGCAGAGACAGGGCACTGAGAAGAGCGCAAACTGCAGAATGAGACAAATTAATTATACTAAATAAATATATGAAATTTGCGCCCTTTATGAGGCCAGTCTGAATGGCGCCCTAGGCGGTTGCCTACTTCCTATGCCTAAGGCCGTTGTGCTCCTCCCAACACAATCCCAAACAATTCTGGTCCTACATAAACTCCATCCTCCACCCAGGTAAAGTCAGTACCCCTCCTCCTAACATCCCTCATTCCTCTGAAAATATTGCTACCTCATTCAACACACACTTCACACAAACTATACAATCACTAGCTAGACAACACAACCCTCCTCTCCTCCAATCCACACCTTCAACTAGTAATCTCCCACTTTCTTCTCTTTTCTCCCGTTTCTACCTCCAACATAAAAAAAACCTCTTAACTAAATTTAAGCCCACCAAATTAGCAGCAGACAACCTCCCAAGTGAATACCTACAAATCGTAGCTGATGCTATAGCCTACCCAGTATCCATCTTGATTAACCGATCTCTGTCAGAAAATTACGTTCCCACACTATGGAAAGTATCACATATAATTCCCCTCCACAAAGGCGGCCCCTCCACACAACTAACCATTTACCGCTGCATAGCTATTCTCTCCCCACTCTCCAAAATACTAGAGAGATGCATACAGTCTCAGGTCTCAGACTACCTCCTTACTAACAACCTCCTTTCCAATACTCAGCATGGTTTCCGACTAAACCATAGCATCACCACTCCCTTACTCTCCTTTACTAACACTATCCTTCAGCATAAAAACAATGGCTATCTCTCCTCTGCTACTTTCCTAGACCTATCTAAAGCATTTGACATGGTCGCACACAAATAACTCATCTCTGTCCTCAATAACCTATCTTTCTCTCAATCAGTCACCAACTGGTTTCAGAGTTACCTGTCTGACCACCAACAATCTGTTGTATGGCAGAATGGCATATCTCCACAACTACCTGTCTATATAGGGGTTCCCCAAGGATCCATCCTTGGACCCCTACTCTTCTCTATTTTCACCAATAATCTAGCCCTGCCATCAAACATGGCACACTCATACAATACGCAGATGACTCAACCATCATCTGCTTAGCCCAGTCCCTACACAAACTGCAAAAAGTCACACAGGAAGCCTTTTCCTCTGCTGAAACTTGGTTATCCAATGCCCAATTAATACTCAACCCAAACAAAACTAAACTACACATCTTCCAACCCACCAAACATACTCAAAACAACTCTCACTTTAACATCACAGCAAAAGACAACACCATTATACACCCAACAGAACACATCAAATTGCTAGGAGTGGAAATAGACAATAAACTAAAATTTGCCATTCACATATCCATGACCATAAGAAAAGTCCACAAAAACTAGGATCATTATATAGAAATAAGCAACTTCTCACCAAAGGAGCAAAGATTTCAGTAGCAAATTCCCACCTTATCTCCACCCTACTGTATGCCTCTCTAATATATACCAACCTAAGGCAATGCGATCTAAACAAGCTAGAGACCTGCTACAACAAAATCGCCAAATTTGCCACAGGGGCATCCTACCACAGTCACCACTGTCTCTCACTTGCTGAACTGGGCTGGCTTGAACTCTCTCACCTCCTTCAATGATATCAACTCACACTCGCCCACAAACTAGTAACCATCCACTAAACGTCCCAGCCCTCCAGAATCTACTCCAACCCTATCGTACCACCAGACCACTAAGACCCAGAAACAAAAATCACTTACAGGTCACTAAAGCCAATAACTCTGCTGGAGAAGCACTATTCTCTTGCGCCATAGCCAAATTATGGAACTTCCTCCCACCCACAACTACCTCCATACCATCATGCACTCACTTCAAAACTTTACTAAAAGCGCACCTAAAAACATGCTGGCTATGCCCTTGCAAATTCCCCTCTAATATCACCCACCCCATACACCCACTAACTTTTTTTCCACCCCACTAACTACCTTGATTATAGCAAGCTCGGATGCCCATAAGCCTAACTACTTATTATACAACAGGAACTTCTTATTGTAACAATTGTTAATGTCTGTTATGTACTTCGCAGATGATAAAGATTCTAGTTGTCTACTGATGTACTATGTTCTTCATCTCTAACTATGTTTGTAATTGTTAATTGTTATGTTGATCAAATTGTTGATAGCTATGTAAATCCAATGTAACTACTGTATGTATATTTTAACTGTGAAGCTTTTCTCCCTGGGTCTCCACTGAAAATGGACCTACGTCCAGTCGGACTCTCCTGGTCAACAAATGTAAATAAATAATAATAAATATTAGGGAGAGTACTGGGACTGGTAGTCATATCTGTCAACCTGGAAACATCAAAAATCTGGACAAGGCCCATGAAAAATAGGTACGAATCTGTATGCTGATTAACATTTAATTTGCGTACATAATTATGTAACTCCACCCACTCCAATGGAATTGTGGGATTCCAACTTTCAAAAGCAAACTGAAGAAAAGACAACCAAAATATGTCACCATATTCCCCCTACGGCCATTCCAATGTCTTATTACCTGGCTATTTCGCCCCATTTACCATAAACACTAATGTGTGCATATTGCTTTACTTCTACAATGATTATTTGGATTTTATTTTTACATTTTGCAGCACAACAATGCACACACACTTACAGACATCTGCTAAACAAAACACCAGTGTCTCACAATGAAAATAGATTTGGCATTAAAACTTCTCTGCCCTTGAAACTCACATTCATTGAAACAGCATTGAAACCCACACCACATCCAAAGGAAATGCATCTGGCCAGTGGTAGATAATGATTACCTTTGGACTGTTTTCAAATCAGTGGCCCCTTGCACACAAAACAAGAAACTTTGTGTTCTTTTCTTTGATACACCTTCCTGACTTTATTAAGTTATATTCCTTGTATAATACAGCACACTTGTTAGACAGAGCACATTTTAAATTTATTGTTTGAACATTTTTCCAGTAGACTGCACTGTAGGCAATGGAACAAAATGCATGAACCAATAATGACAAAACTGCCCAATTCAGAACATTTCCATCATAAAAGTCTACTTCCACACCCACACTATAAATAGAATGACAGTAGTGTAAGCCATAGGCATCTTGCACAGCTTCTCGCACTTATTTTCAATTTCAGTTTTTTTTGAGGGGGGGACAAAAGGTCAAAAACCAGGGACACATTTTAAACATTGCTTGTATAATTTTGGAAAGTTGATAGAATAAGATGTGTTACCACCATGCATATCACTGGCAAGCCTTGAACCTAGGATTCTAAGCACTACAGTCAGAGCAACATACCACTATGCCAAATCAGCAGTTTCCTGAAAAATAGGAAGACTGAAACTTACTGGCTATCATTTAGTAAATTCAGTTCTCACTTCTCACCATAGCTCTCAACTCTTAGCACAAAACATCTGGACAAAGTTCAGAAATGGTGGTGGCTAGGGACTTTAGGATCTTTTATTTACCCTGTACTGAAGGGACAGGGTTTGAGCCTGAATACATCTAGCCACCAGGTTATTAAATGGGGGCATTTACACACACACACACACACACACACACACACACACACACACACACACACACACACTTTTCTGAGGTGGAATTGAGAGTCCTGGAAAAAGGGATGACCTTTATTCCACACAGCAGACATGCTGGACTTGTAGAGTCCTGGAAAAAGAGATGACCTTTATTCCACACAGCAGACAAGCTGGACTTGTAGAGTCCTGGAAAAAGGGATGACCTTTATTCCACAGAGCAGACACGCTGGACTTGTAGACACCATCATTTAAGTAAAACTGTTTGTTCATAAATTAAAGCTTAAGGTGTTTTTTAAAGACAAAGACAAAAAAGTGGAAAAAAAAGGCAACAGCTCCCAACTTTAGGGACAAGGGAAAAGAATTTTATAAAAATGCAGCTCTAAGTATGAGCAGAAGTACCCAAGGGTCATGGAAGACTGGAGAGGAAGCGACAATCCATGCAACTGATCAGCACAAACCAAAGCACAGATGGGAAAAACCCCATCACTGAAGAACTTACAGACCCATTTTATTGTTACTTTCTCAGAATTATGGTTGGTTTATTTGTTGTCTTTTCTTTGCTGTCTTATTCATCCCTTTTTGAGCAATCACCCTCAGCATTGATATGCCTAATAATACATTGTTCATTGTAATTTTTGGAAGTTTTCTAAATTTTACTTGGCTCACTTTCCTAGGTTCTAATCAGTGTTTCAGTGCTAATTTCATTGTTATTTCTATGGAACTTGGAGGTTATTTGTTATTTGATATGATATCAGGGATTTTAAAAAGATGTTAACATTTGCATCATATGACCTCAGTTTATGCAAATTCAACTATACTCTGCTCATATTTGATCTGAGGAAGCTCACATACAGTGAGTGAAAGTATGTAGGTACATCTTTTAATTAAACTAATCCAGAGCCCCTTATAACAAGCTCTGATGTGTTTACTTTTTTTCAAGTTACACACCATAGAATTTTACAAACCAATGCTCGGAGTTTGTCAAGCCCCATTGTACTCTTATTTGCACATATATGGCTACTCAGGATGTATTTCTTCCAACAGTTTTTCCTTGTCAGGGGGACACCATATGTAAAATGATCAATCTAAGACCAGAGAGTTACTGTATGAAAGCCCCACAAAAGAAGGATAGTATTTGCATGCTCTGGTCTTGCTGGTGTTACGTTAATGGGCTATGATCAAAATACCAAATCTATACTTCGAAGAACATATTTGGATCAAGTAGTCAGACACTTTTAAATTAGAGTTTAGCATTACCATGGTGTAAAACTGTGACTATTGTCCTCAAGAAAGTCCCATAAAAGTGGTTTGATGAACAGACTGTTCTCTACTGGTTAAGTTCTTCTTTCATCAAACTAGCCTTTTTTCACCATTACAAACAAGGTTTTGGCTCTCAAAGCACATCTGACTAATACCAGCTAGTGACTAGTTTCCTAATCCTTTTTCGAGTGTTTAGTCAATTAAACTCTGTGAATATCATCCTCGATCGGGTAACTCTGTGCTCTGTAATCTGCATGAGCTGACAAAAAATTGCCTTAAAATATTAACACCTCTAGGAACAACTGTTGGAATTTATTTCTGTTTTGTAAGTGGACATTAAAACCTCGTAACTGGTCTCAGCATCAGATCAAAAACACAACATAACAGAGCTGGCTTGAATGAGAACAGAAATGATCTAGGTATAGTTCAGCCCCTCCAAACCCACCAACAGTTTTCCTGCCTTAATTTTTTCTGTCAAGGATATGTGATATTCCTTATACCAAGATCTACCTCTAGTAGAACCAGCAAAAATGCATGGAAAGGGAAAATAAGGGCACAGGAAAACTCATGCATGCTGGATAGGACAAATATAATACTCTTTTAGCCATAAATCTTTCCTGGAAATGTTGCCCTTTTCAAATTTCAGATGGTCATAAAAAACACTGAAGAAAGACAAGGGCTCTGGGACTATATATGGATACATTTGTTCATTAAAAAACCCTCTTAACACACACACACACACACACACACACACACACACACACACACACACACACACACACACACACACACACAGTCCCAAGCCTTTACTGTTTACATTAATAAATTTTGCTTTTACTTTCAGCATAGTCTCTAGACTAATCACAACTCTCTCTAATTTACACTGCAGGCACATAAACAGGGCTGTTTGGCAGTTTTAAAGTATTCCAGAGCTACTTCAATTAAGCTTTTGTTAGATGCTGATATTTTAAGCTCAGTACTCACCTTTATACTGATAATTTTTTCAGGTCTTCTCCCTGTGGGGCTGAACCCCCTCCATTTGCTACGCTCACTCCGCTCCCCTCCTTACACATTTATCCCCTACTCAAAACCAATACCCAACTTCTCCCCAGCCAAAGTACTAATCTCTATATTAAAACTTAACAACCATAAAAACATTTGCATAATTGCTCTTTGTATTCCCCCAAGAAACAACATACCAATATTAGAAAACATACTTGCCTGGACTTCCCAAAATATAGATAACGAAACCATCATTATAGGTGATGTAAATATCGATTGGCTAGATATAGGCTACAACAACCCCCAAAAAAACATAAATCTTTACTTCTCCCAACTAATTGAACACATCATTAGACCTCACAAAAATTACAAGTGGGGCTCCAGAATAGACTGGATATAAGTGTTCCACCCTTTCAATGTCATCAGTGCAGGCATACTACCTAATACCATTAGTAGCCACCACCCAGCACATATCATATGCAAAACTACTTCAACCACAGGCCAACACCAATATACATCTACCAGAAATTTTACTAAGTTCCAATCATCCATATTTAATGAAACCTTAGCTAAAGTAAACTGGAAACCCCTCAAATCCCTACCACTTAATGAGGCTGTTGAATTCTTTAACTCAACATTTCTAGACATCCTAAATAGGCAAGCATCCGCCCTCCAAAAATGAATAAAACATAACCATGCATACTGGCTCTCAAAATAAAGTAATGTCCACAAGGGATAAAATTTGGAAATCATGGCAGAAAAACAAAGACCCCTCAACTCTACTACATTACAAGCAACTCCGTAACCAGGCAAAATGTCTAATAACCACTGATAAAAAAGACCACTACTTCCACCTACAAAGCCAACATAAAAATAATCACCAAAAATTCTGGTCCTCCATCAGCCAACTATTACACCCAGGCTCTCAAAGCAATCCATCCCCTGACCCACAAAAAAACTCCCACTGAACTTGCTACCCTCTTCAATTCCTACTTCATTGACACCATAGCTAACCTAACCACCACCTTTCCTACTGTTAACAGCACCACCACCAAGGCAGTCAATGACCAAATCATCCCAGAAAACAAGTCTACCCAAAACCCTAACCTAAAATTCTCCCCCATACCCACCAGCACAATAAAAAAAACTTTTACGTAAGCTAAAACCCTGTACTCTGGCCCCTGACAATCTACCCCCCACACTTCCTGCAGCTAAAAGCAAACTCTATAGCTTATCCCATCAGCATACTCATTAACAGATCAATTAAAGAATCCCTTGTCCCAGACATCTGGAAAAAAAGCATTCATTCTCCCCTTACACAAAGGTGGCACCAACACAGACACCAAAAACTTTTGACCCATAGCAATTCTCTCACCCCTCTCTAAAATACTGGAAAAATGTATCCATGCCCAACTCCTCAACCACCTGCATGAAAATAAAATGTTATCACCCACTCAGCATGGTTCCAGACAAGGACACAGCACCACTACCGCCCTCCTATCCTTCCTTGATACAGTTAACTGGGCATGGGATTCTGGTAAAATAATTGCTTTACTTTTCCTTGACCTTTCCAAAGCTTTTGATACCATTTCCCACACTATCCTACTCTCTAACCTATCCACCCTCCACATTTCTCCCCCTACCCTACAATGGTACAATAGCTATCTCTCCAATAGGCAGCAATCCACCAAATGGCAACAGTCTTGCTCTCCCTTCCTCAATACTTCCAAAGTAGTACCCAGAGGCTCCATACTTGGTTCTCTCTTGTTTAGCATCTTTATTAACAACTTTCACACCACTCTCCCACAATGCTCAATAATTCAGTATGCTGAGGACTCTACAATAATATGCACTGCAAATTCCAGCTCTGAACTCCAGCAAATTATCCAGAATGCCCTCACATGTAATGAATCTTGGATGCTTAACAATCATCTTGCCCTAAATCCAAAAAAAAAAAAAACTAAACTAGTAATTTTTACTCCTAGGAAAACCACTCCATTTGATAAAAAACTCTGCACTATACATGCCCAAGACAATACCACTATCGAAGTTGTCCCACACACTAAATTACTAGGCATTATTACAGATGAAAACCTTAACTTTGACCTACACATAAACAATAACATCAAAAAAACACACCAGAAGCTTGGTATGCTCTACAGGCACCAACACTTTCTTAGCCTCTCTACTAGACAAATCCTTGCAACTACCTTTTTATTACCCTCTCTCCTTTATGGTGCCCCTCTCCTCACTAATATCCAAAATTCTACAAAATCCAAACTTGCTATGTGTTACAACAGAATAGCAAAATTTGCCACAAAGGCCAAATTTTCATCCCACCACTGTAAGTCACTGAAACAATTAGGGTAGCTGGAACTCCCCCACCATCGCTCATTCACCCAACTAACTACTGTGCACAACATAATCTACAGACCCAGAGACTGTCCTACTCTCTCAACTCTACTTGCCAAATACCATTCCAGCAGGCATCTAAGATCTGAAAATCATCTACTTCTAAAAGTAGACAAGCCCACCTTACCTGCTGGTCAACTCCTCTATGCCTTCACTGTCGCCAAACTATGGAACTCACTTCCGCCTTCTATAAGAAACACAGGCAGCACCACCACCTTCAAACAAATACTGAAAAATCATCTCAACTCTTCCTGGCTATGTTCCTGCTCTATAACCTAACCTCTTCACTCCTTGTATGATTACTAAACTCCTATGTCTTTTGCTACTAGTGACCGATGATATTTTCTCCATATTTATTTTTATCTTCACTTGTTGACACTGGTACAATAATATTGATCTCTGGTTATACCACTCTGATTGAATTCATTGAATTCTGCTTTAATGTGTATTTTATGTATATATTACTGTAATCAAACAACTAGATTCCTGCTATATATTTTTTCTGTATCTCGTTGGAGCTTTTCTCCCCGGGCCTCCACTGAAAATGGGCTCTTTTAGGCCCAGTGGACTTATCCCAGTAAACAAATGCAATAAATAAATAAAATAAAAAATAAATAAGATGTCCTAGAGATGAAAGTGGTAATTAAATTTGTATACACTAAAGAAGTCTTTTTGTGGTCCTTTTTGGTGGCTAGCATTTCAGTGTTTTTTTTTTCTTATTTAGTTGTTTCTTCTGGTGGAACTTCTTTGGATAGTGTGCTTTCTACTGGTAAAACTTAATTTGATGGTATGATGTATTTAAATTGTTTTCCTTACTGCTTCTTCACATGAGAATACACATGTATTCCAGAGAGTTTCTTAAACTTTTATGTCAAGTCCCTTCTATATATTTACCTCTGGTAATCTCTCTTTCCATGGACTGTTGTAGTCCATGCACACTTTGTGTTAATCAGGTTTTCTTGCAGCCAGGCTGTTTGTTTGTAAATGTAATGTAAATGCCCAAACCAGATGGTAAACTCTGTCTAAGGCTAAACACTGATACTTGATAAGTTCCCTAAGTGAGAGTTGAAAAAAACTTTGAAGAAAGAGTTCTGGGGCTAAAACAGTTCAGAGGTAAATGGGTGGAGTTTCTGCAACCAGCCCTTAAATTTCAACTTGGCAGCTATGTCAGCCTCCTGGAAAACCATATCTCTTCCCCTTCTTGGGAGCAGGAGACCAACTCAGGATGAGCCAGACCCATTTCCTCCTCAGCCCTGTACTACGATGATCGCCAAAGTGGATGGGAAGAATGACCATTACTACAGCACCCTTAGTCCCACCTTTGAAATGGTCATGGGGGCTGAAAGACTTAGCTCCTGGCTATAATGTCCTTGCTGTGACCCAGACATGTCTTACATCTGAGCTGAGAGACTTTTCCTGGGTGCCTGAGGTCCACTGTGGTGTCAGTGACATACCTGTCCTATCTTGGAGCACAGACCAAGGAGACTAACAGGTGAACAAATCTGATGGTGAGCATGAGACCCCATGGTGCAATTAATTTAATGACTGACACTTGCCAGCTGAGTTGGGATCACCTCAGCCCATGTGGGTCAATAAAGGAAAGACATTTTAACTGGGAGTAGAAAAGCCTACACTGGCATAGACACCTGCAGTAGATGCATGCAGCAATCTATAGGACTCCTTGATCTCTATGCAACACCAAACAGCATTGAAATACATGCAATATATGAAGCACCATGAGGATATATTTTATCAGTAATCTTTTTATTTTTCCCCACACATAGCAGCATTCTGTATAAAACCCTTACTACAAGCCCAGCCATCCCAGTTTTGATTAGCAGCTCACTCGACTGACAAAGCATCAAGGAGGGATGGGCATGCTCATCCTGGGGTGACAGTACTCATTGCTGATGTTTCCTAAGGGAAGGTGTGACCCAATGAGGGGAGCTGCCATCACATATGGTCAACAAGCGTGGGGGCAGGGAAATAGAAAGTGGGTAGGACATATAAAATGTACATAATAAAATGTTCAAAACTTAAAAACATAATTCCTTCCAATCCAACTCATTAGTTAAACCTCCAGGTTTTACGGTGTTAAATTTTAATATTAATTTATTCTCTTTTTTAGTAAGATAGTATAAATATTATCTTCATTTCTGACAGTTGAAACAATTTGTAACAACACATTAATCCTAATCATATTTGTATTTTAATTGTGCTGTCCTATAATATGCTCAACAATAAGACTCTACATTTTTATTATATATATGTATATCTCTTTCTCGCTCTCTCTCTCTATTGCTCTTTCTCCCTCTCGCTATCTCTCTCTCTCTATATATATCTATATATATATATATATATATATATATATATATATATATATTCATAACATTGAAATGTAAATGCAAACATTACATATCTCTCCCAACACCAGTGAAGCATTCAAAACAATATAAACTTCTTTTATTTCATGACACATTTAGTTCTTCTTTACTTCATTTTGTTAATGTGTTCTTTAGTGCAACATAAAGTAAACTCTTATAACAGGAAGTGAATTACATATGTTCTTTACTTTTTTAAAAGTGTTTCTATAGCTTTCAGAAATTCCAGCATTCACAACAGTAAATACTAAAACTGTATTATCACTTACTGAATCAGAAACTCTTTTCTCAAAGAATTTTCCAGTTTTTAAAGGAAATTTATATCAGTGTCATCTAATGTTAGATTGTTAATCTTATCTAACTTTGCAGTTTTCCTTCATACTCTTCCTACTTACTGTAAATGAGCTTTTCTCTTTGGTAGACTTGCAATAAAATCAAGTGGAGTAGAATCCATCGCATCATCAACAAGTGTATGAGGAGTATCTCTTGTAAAACCTGCTTTTTGCTTTAAATCACTACAAATTAAATAGTTTCTATTTCAGCAGGGTCTCTGGTACTCCAGTATGATTATGTGGAAATGACTTAATAAGTTCTTCATCGTTAGCCACACAAATTGTAACAGCTCTTCCCTTGAATTTGTCTACAGATTTGTACTTACACACCTAGTATTTCTTTACTTTTATGCTTTTCTCCAAATGGAATGAGAACACTTGTTTTCCTTCTGGGATAACGCAGTTGAATACAGTGTACCGATACTGCCTGGAGCATCATATGTAACGTGGGCCATGTTTGAGTAGGTACGTTGAACAAATCTTTAAAGTGATACATGCATATATAAGCACTTTCCTGTTATTTAACTTGATGGTTTTTGAAATTATGAAAGTTGATCTTTTAAAGTTTCAGTATTATAAACATTCATGATTTGTGTATCGGTATTTTAAATTTCGGGATTTTTAACATTTTGATCTACTAATCACAGTGGTACGAGTGCTCATATGAGCGACTCGAAACCACGAAAGTGAAAAAGACGACAGTCCTTAATGTTTGAAAAACAGCAAATCGAAAAGCGGATTCACTGTTTTTCGAAAATTAATGTCGAACAAAAAAAACGAAGTGTAAAGCTGGGGGCAAGCCCCCCTGCACCCCCCATGTGGGGGGCTGCACCCCACACCCCCCACTTTATTATTTTAACTCCGAGATCGTACTACAGTGGGGAAAGGAACCATTTCCCAATCCTCACTATAGTGCAATCCACCCCAGAATGTCGAATGTGCAATGAGCGAATCTCACTGTACATTCGCTCATTGCACATTCGAACCTTTTTCCATTTGGCATTTGCAAACTTTGCAATCTGCCTTTCAGAAAAGTGCTGTTTGCCCTTGTGCAATACGCACATGTAAAGGTAAACCTATATTTATATACATATATATATATATATATATATATATATATATATATATATATATATATATATATATATATATATATATATATATATATATATATATATATATATTTATATATACATATATACACATACTGTATATATATATATATATATATATGTGTGTGTGTGTGTGTATATATATATATATATATATATATATATATATATATGTGTGTGTGTATCATCATATGGTATTTTGGAATAAACACTGTATCCTCCTTCATACAATACTCTTGAAGTAATTAAAGGGTGAATATCAGAGACTTGCATATTTTTTTTCTTAAAAATTCTGGCACAGGTATGGCAAAACATCTTCATGTATCTGTGACACCTGTGCACTAGCCCAGTAATCAAGGAGTCTCATTCCTCACCACTAACACCAGTGAGAGGCATCCACATTGTGAAAGATAACAAATACACACACAGTAAAGTACAATTTCCCTTAAGAGCACACAGAGATCACAGTAAGTCTGGGGCTGGTTTCTCCCTTTCTCTCCAGATTCCCAGTAAGACTCCCCACTGGCACAGCTATAGGGTACATATCTCAGCCTAGTGGTTAAGCTAAAACTTCAAGCATGTCCCTGCCCAAGTAGCTGACACACACACATACACACACTTTAATATATGAGTTATATACAAACACACATACACTCCTAGGGAAGGTTGGCACAGATTCTTCAGCTATGCCCCATTCTCTGCCAGGCTATAAGTTAGAAATCACTACCAACAACCACTAATATCAGCTACTAATAAGGCCTTTACTAAAGGGTGTCCAGTTATTACTGTGCAATATTATCATCCAAATAGTAAGTGTGGCTGATCAGCAAGACTATTGGAGTGGCTTTGTACAGTATCACTATATACATGTAATGTACTCTAGAGCTTAAATTACCTCTTCACAAAACAGCCACAGTTGAAAAGTTTAAAAATATTTAGCAATAAATAATAATAAATAATAAAAACACAAGACAATACTTCTTACTACACGGTGCTAGTCAAGAGTTCAGTGATCACAGGAAAATGCTTAAAATAATACAGTAGAATAGTTCTGACATCAATACAGAAAAACAACTAGACTAAACTTACTATTTTCTATCTATATCTAAGAGCAGCCATCACATATATTCACATATATTCAGAGTAGCCTCAGAACATACTGTGCTGTCATGCCACCCCTGACACAAATGACAGGTTTCAGATAGTCTAACAGCTTCTCCTGAATGAATCCTATAATGAGGAATCCACAGAACTGCCAAACTGTGATATGGGAAAAACAATTACCCTTACCCAATCAGTCCTACAGCTCCTCAAATGCATTGCTGAACTGAGGTCTTTGACAGCATGGTCAGATTATCTACCTTTTTGTTAAAGGGCTAGCCTCTTTTTCTCCTTTATCACCTAGATATACTCTCCTAGGAACTGTGAATTCATCGTAAAATTTTCACTTCTGTTTTGGTGCATTCTATTTTGATTCCC